>NW_022196893.1:29891890-29901050 GCF_008632895.1 Mastomys coucha
ACTCAGAAATCCGCCTGCCTCTGCCTCCCAAGTGCTGGGATTAAAGGCGTGTGCCACCACCTCCCGGCGCAGTCAGTGTTCTTACCCACTGAGCCATCTCACCAGCCCTCAATGCCCTCTTCTGACTTAGATGGGCAGTAAAAAGATCTGGAGTGTGTATACATATACACAGGCAATGCTCTTACACATAAAACAAAATAAATTTTAAAATGAGCCAGATCCAAAGTCTATACATCTCAGTGAACTTCTAAACAGTAGCATTTGGTATGGAAGCAGCAGAGCTCCATGTTGGATTTTACACTTTCACTACAGAATGTATTTTTAGACACTCTCCACTGAAAACGAAAACCCATGACAGAGTTAGAACTAGAAAACCAATTTAGCTTTATATCCTTTCTCATAACTCACGTCCATTATCTATTCACTGCCTCCTGAGTTTTATATTTAGCCTTCCCTGTTCTCTTTTCTACATGTTATATTGTACATACATTTGTTTACTCATATATGGCACATGCTGCTTCATTGTGCATGTGATAGAGAACATGAGATTAAGTGACCTCACTTAATATTATATACTCTAGGGAGCTGGAAAGATGGCTCAGTGGTTAAGAGCACTGACTGTTCTTCCAAAGATCCTGATTTCAAATCCCAGCAAGCACATGGTAGCTCACAACCATCCGCAATGAGATCTGATGCCCTCTTCTGGTGTCTGAAGACAGCTACAGTGTACTTACATATAATAAATTATTTAATAAAAATTACATACCCTAATTCCATCCATTTTCCTACAAATTCTGAGATTAAATAGTATTTTGTGTGTGTGTTAGGGGCCGGAGCACAATATTTTGTGTGTGTGTGTTGGGGGCAGGGCACAGTATTTTGTGTGTGTGTGTGTTGGGGGCAGGGCCCAGCTACCTGTGGAGGTCAGAGGATAACTTGTAGGAGTTGGTCCTCTCTCTCTTTCCATCATGTGGGTCCTGGGTTTCGAACACAGATCATCAGGCTTGGCAGCAAGCACCTCTATTTGCTGAGCCGTCGTCTCACAGCCTGTAACTTGTTTTAAGAAATTGGATTTCTGTTCCCCAGCATTTGGAATCTTGCCGAGATCGTATCTCCAACAGTGTCATTTACAAGTTAAGGAAATTTTTACCCCAGCCCTGCTCTCTTCACCGCTTGAATTCACAGGCTAGTTTTGTTGTTGTTGTTTTGTTTTGCTTTTTGTTTTTTGAGACAGGGTTTCTCTGTATAGCCCTGGCTGTCCTGGAACTCACTCTGTAGAACAGGCTGGCCTCAAACTCAGAAAGCTGCCTGCTTCTGCCTCCCAAGTGCTGGGATCAAAGGCATGCGCCACCACCGCCCGGCCACAAGCTACTTCCTTTAAAGTGAGTCTTATGAAGAACCTTAAAACATAAAGGCGGAGGTGAAGCTTCTCTTAGCTGAGTTAGAACTGTGTTTGCCATGGGGCTCATTCTGTTCCTACTCCTCTCAAAAGGATGGACCCTGGGGCCACAATTTAAAGCCACTAAACCTGAATAATATTTTCTACACAGAGACCGAGACACACAAAGAGACAGAGACAACACCACGTGCTCACACCTCACAACTGCCTTTCTCTTTTGTCCGGCTCTGATTACGCTGATAAGTTCCCATTCTGGGACAGACGCAGAATACACAAAGATGTTCCGGACAGTAGCAAATTAAAATTCACCCTGACTTTACCAAAGAGGTCACAAGCCCAGCACCTTCTCTGCCCCTGGCACCTAGCCACCTGTGTCCCCCACCCTGTGCCTGAAGAATCACATCCACCCTCCCCGGTCCCTGATATAACTCATTCTTTAGTTAATATAGCTGCACTCCACTGTGGGGACTTGTAACTTCTGATCCCAGAAGTCTCTGTCTTTCAAAGAACAAGCGTGCAAAGAGCCTGGTAGGTAACAGGACCGTGAGAGGGGTGAGTGTTCGGAATCTGGTTAGGGGATCACCAGAGACCATGGGATTTCTTAGGCCAGGGGCGATTTCCGATGTTCCGAGGTGCTTGAGCATGATCAAGGACTGAAGAATCCCATTGGGAATAGACAATGCAGGGGAAAGAGTAGAAAAGTTTGCCTGGAGCATAAGTTTGCCTGGGGCCTGCTTAAATACTGTGAAACATCTCCAAGACAATGATACCATACCGGAGTTTGCTCCCTAGAGAAATACATAGAAGTATATGCAGTCTTTGTTTTCTTCCTTCTTTTTAAAAACAGCAATGAAAAATGTATGCATAGGTGTTTTGCCTGCATCTGTGTTTGTGTGCCCCATACATGCCTATTGACCACAGAGGCCATCAGATCCCTTGGAATTAGACAGCTGTGAGCTGCCTTGTGCATGCTGTGTATTGAAGGGAATTGAATCTGGGTCTCTAGGAAAACAGGCAGTGCTCTAACCACTGAGCAATCTTCCCAGCCTTTTTATTGTTTTAGACAAAGCCTTATTACATAGCCCTAGCTGGATTGGGACTCACTATGTAGACCAGGCTAGCCTTGAATTCACAGAGATGTGCTGGGATTAAAGGCGTTAGCTACCTTGCCTGGGTAGCACCCATTGTTCTATATTGTGAATATCCTCCAGCCAAAGGCAACCCGCAGACATCTGCAAAATGAGCAACAAAAGGTTTATAGGTTCACCTCAGCAAGGATACACACCATGGCAGAATGCAGTCTCACCAGCGGTTAGCTTAAGTTAGACTTGGGGAATCCACTTAATTTTGATTATCTGGGAGTGAAGTCTAGATACTGGGGCTTCACTCTGACTGGATGCTGTCAGAAAGGGAAACATTGTCACAAGGAACAGAGCAAAGCTAAAGCTCTGACCTGCAGAGGAGTGGCAGCCACGGTAGCCAGGGCAGGCCAGTGTGGTCCTACTCTGGTGGCTTGAACAGGTTATATTCGTTTCCATTCAGATCTGATTTCAGAAAGGATCTCTCCATTTTCAGCTATCATGGTTATAGAACGGCCTTGCCTGACAATAAGTCTTGTGTGCAATGGTTTATGTTCAATGGGAGGAAGGCAAAGCATTGCTCAGAGTATCCACCGGGTACCCAGCTGCGAGGGCAGGGGTCGGGGCTGCACTTTTCCCCTTGGCTACTCCCCTGCTTCTCTTCCTGGTGGGCAGGCCTGTTCCTGACATCAGCTGAGTCAGCAGACCAGAGGGGACTCTCCCAAGAAAATAGCCAAGAAATAACGCTGAGTTATGATGCAATCTGTGACAGCACGCTGGGAGCTGGGCAGAATATAGGGAATGTTCTAGACTCTAGAATCTACAGTGGCCTGGCTTGGAAGTAAAAATGTAGGCCCACCTTGGTTAGTGTAGGTGTGTGTATAGGTAGGTGTAGGTGCAGGTGTAGGAGGAGGAAAAGAAAAAAGAAAACAGCACGTGGTGGCTTGTGCTTGTAATCCGGGCTACTCAGAAGACTGGGGAGGGAAGATAAACCCCAAGCCAGCTTACTCAACAGAGCGAGTTCAAGACCAGGCTAGGCAAGGAAGCTAGACTCTGTCTCAAAAATACAAAACCACTCTTTTTCAGTGCTGAGCGTGTACCTCAGAAGTAGACATAGTAGGCTTAGCCGCGCGAGGGTTAGCTGTTTTCAATCCCCAATACCAGAGGGGGGAGAGAGGAGGGGAGGGAAGGGAAGCCACTTGAAGATAAGCAGAGTAACTGGGGGAGTACTCGGTGTTTGAAGAGCCGGTGTTTGGGCTGGAGCCAAATCCAGGAGGAACTGAAGGGAGTGGCCATGCAGAACCTTGTCTGTCCCACAAGAGCTACCAGTAATGGGTGGTGGGCGGGCAGAAGGAGCTGAAGGACACTCTGTAGTGGCAGTTTATCTGCCAGCAGCACTTGCTAAGGAGAAAAGCCAGAGTGCATGCTGGGAATCTTCCTGCCCTTTGTCTCCACCCCAGGGCTAAGTCAGGGGCGTGGGGAGACATTTGCATTCAGGCACACAGCCTGGAGCCATTAGACACCCCCCACCCCCCACCCCACCCCACCCCCACAGCCCTTCTTTTACTCACTGGTTCAAATGTTTCTTGTTTTGTTTCTGTTTTGAGAAAAGCTCTATTTTGTAGCCCTGACTGTCCTGGAACTTCCTATGTAGACCAGGCTGGCCTTAAACTCACAGGATCCGCCTGCCTCTGCCTTAGGAGTGCTGGAATTAAAGGTGTGTGCTACCACACCCACCACCCTTTTGTGTTTGAAACTAGATTTGAGGTGTAGCCCAGGCTGGCCACAAACTTGTGGCAGTCCTCCTGCCTCAGCCTCCCAAGTTTTAGGATTTCAGATGAGTACCACTAAACCAGCCGCTGCCTCCTCCTCCTCCTCCTCCTCCTCCTCCTCCTCCTCCTCCTCCTCCCTCCTCCTCCTCCTCCTCTTCTTCCTCCTCCTCCTTCTAGTGCTGGGAATCAAACTCAAGGTAAATTTATTAGGTGAGTATATACGAGTGAACCAGGTAGCTGGCTTCCTCCCCGGTCTTTTGTATACAGCACCATATGTAGATAACTGTAACTGTGCCTCGCCCAAGTTTTAAAGGAGTAGTGGGAAAGGCAGATAAGAAGTGGTTCTTAAAAAACAAACAAACAAACAAAAACAGTTGGTAACTGAGCACTAAGCGGCCCCTGTGCATAATCCCAGCCTAAGGCAGGCTGAAGTAGGTGGGACAAGAGTTCAAGGCCAGCCTTATCTACATTCCAAATTTGAGGACCACCCTGGGCTAGGTGAGACCCGGAGCAAGCAACAAACAAACAAACAAACCCACCACGGTGATGTTTGAGTTCTGAGGGACCCAGGGGAAGGTCTCACAGGAGCCTTTGCAGAGGAGAGGGCGATCTACAGGGACCTTCCGAAGCCCATGTCAGGCCTGAGGAAAGAAAAGAAACCTGAAAGCCCACACAGGTCCACACAGCAGCTTAGGGATGCCTGTAACTGTACCTTTTGGCTACTTTATTGGGTTCTTGTATCTACCACCCTTCTTCATTCCCATTCCTTCCAGCCCCCACCCCCCAACACTAGGTAAGAGAGAAAGAAGGTTAGGGAGAAAGGGGTATACCTCTCTTTAGACCTGCTAATTAGGGACATCAGGTCCCTAGGGGAAAGTCCAATCTTTGTAGTCAGGACATCTCCAACCAGCAACTAGCAATCCAGCAATCTAGCAATCATGTAACCCAACAATCCAGCAATCCAGCAACCCAGCAACCCAGCAATCTAGCAATCCAGCAATGCAGCAATCCAGCAATGCAGCAATCTAGCAATCCAGCAATGCAGCAATCCAGCAATGCAGCAATCCAGTAACCCAGAAATCCAGGAATCCAGCAATCCAGCAATCTAGCAATCCAGCAATGCAGCAATCCAGCAATCCAGCAATCTAGCAATGCAGCAATGCAGCAATCTAGCAATCCAGCAATCCAGCAATCTAGCAATCTAGCAATGCAGCAATCCAACAATCCAGCAACCCAGCAATCCAGCAACCCAACAATCCAGCAATCCAACAATCCAACAATCCAACAATCCAGCAATCCAGCAATCTTGCAAACAGCAAAAGGCAACCAGAAGCCACTACAGCCTCTCAGGGCTCTGGCATTTTATACCCTCTCTCTGAAGAGTTCCCCCCACCCCAATCCCTCAGAATTCCAAATGGCACACAAATCACAGAAACTATGAGAAAAATCATAGTCAGGTGCTGTGGACAATCTGAAGCAGCCCCAAACACCTGGGATTAAAACAAAAACATTCATATAATGTAACTTTTTTTTTAAGAAACCAAAATTCTCACTATAGTACCAGGAAATGAGACCACAGGGGCAAGCACATTAGGCAGGCCAAGGATAAACAGAGATCAGGGAGCAGCAGCTCATCTCAAGGATAGAGGAAAATGGCCAGATGCCAGTTTGCAAGTTTAACATCTGTAACTTTAGCTCCAGAGGTTCCAACACCCTTTTTTGGCCTCTTCTGGCACTGCACACACATGGTGAACAAGCCTGCATGCAAGCAAGACATCTACACATAAAAACAACAACAACAATAATAATAACAATAAAAGAAGGGTGAGTCTTGAGAGTTGGGAATGTACCAGATTTCATCTTTGTGGTCAGGCCGGGACCCAGGAAATGGGACTCCACGTGGGAGGTGGTAAGTGTTATCCACTGGTTGCAGAACGCTCAGCCTCTGAAGAGAGTCGGAGATGCAGTGCTCTCGGACCATCCCAGGTGTGCCCGGATGCAGCTCAAGCCTCTCACCCTGAAGTGCTCTTAATGGGGAATGAAGCGCCTCCTACTTATTTATGGAAAGTACACATTCTGTATTTAGTATGTGCACATATGTGCATGTGTGCAGGCATGAGTATGCGTGCGGAGGCCACAGGACAACTTGTGGAAACCGGGCTCTCTCCCCCCCCATATGGGTTCTGGGATCATGCTCAAGTGGTCAGGCTTGCTGCCAAGATCCTTGACCCTTGGAGCCATTTAGCTGGCCCTCTTCCTACTTTTTAAAACACTCATTTTATGTGTATGAATATTTTGCCTGTGTATAGATTTCTGCACCATATACATGTCTGGTGTCCTCAGAAGTAAAAAAAAAAAAAATGTGGAGGCTCTATATGTCCTGTAACTGGAGCTACAGTTGGTTGTGAGCCACCCTGTGGGTGCTGGAAATCGAACCCAGGTCCTCTGCAAAAGCAACAAGTGCTCTTAACCTCTGAGACATCCCTCTAACTCCTCTCTTCTGCCTACTTTTTAAAGTGCCGTAGTTGGCAGAGGTACAGTTCAGAGTGGAACGCTGGTCCAGCACGCATATATAAAACCCTGGGTCCTAATTCCAGCACTGTCAAAAAAATAAAAATAAATATCCTAGTTGAGGCCAGAAGCTGTGCTGGACAGTAAATGAGTGAAGACAGATCAGCCGCTTTTCATAGTCATGGAACTAGAGTTCATAGAAATTAAACAACTTGGCAAGACCACACAGCAATTGAATGCCAGGCAGACTGATGCATGCCGGTAACCCCAGCCTTTGGAAAACTGAGGCAGGAGGATAAGAAGCTCAAGGTCAACCTGGACTATGAAGTCTCTGAAGTCTCTGAAGCCTCTCTCCCTGTCTCTCTGTCTCTGTCTCTCTCTGTGTCTCTCTCTGTCTCTGTCTCTCTGTCTCTCTGTCTCTCTCTCACGTGCGCGGGCGCACACACACACACACACACACACACCTCAAAAAAAGGGAAAAATTGGAACTGGAACCAAGCCTTTGACCCAAGATCTGTGAGAATTCTATCACCCACCCCTGGCTAAGGTAAAAGAAGATTCTGCTCCTAGAGGGGTCCCTAAGAACCTCAAGAACTGCTGAGTCTGTGAAGCTGGTGTGAACTGCTGGATCTGTGCAGCTGGTGTGAACTGCTGGGTCTGTGCTGCTGGTGTGAACTGCTGGGTCTGTGCTGCTGGTGTGAACTGCTGGGTCTGTGCAGCTGGTGTGAACTGCTGGGTCTGTGCAGCTGGTGTGAACTGCTGGGTCTGTGCGGCTGGTGTGAACTGCTGGGTTTGTGCAGCTTGTACGAACTCCGGGTCCATGCAGCTGGTGTGAACTGCTGGAAACCAAAGCTGGAAAGAACAGACAAAGAG
The DNA here is from genome assembly GCF_008632895.1 of Mastomys coucha. NCBI lineage: Eukaryota > Metazoa > Chordata > Mammalia > Rodentia > Muridae > Mastomys > Mastomys coucha. The sequence goes on from NW_022196893.1 coordinate 29,899,525, forward strand.
CTCAGAACTAAGGTCAGGACATTGGGCACCACTTGGTCTCTTCCAGTGGCCTGTGAGGTCTAGCCCCATCTCCTTTGCCAGTGTAATCTCCTGATGCTCTTCTTTCACTCAGCCTGGACTACCTAATGAATTCAGGGCTAACCTGGGGTATACCCTGTTTCAAAAACTTGTGTCCTCCCTCCCCCACTCCCTCCCCACACACAGTCCTCCTTCCTGTATCAGTCACTGTCTGTCTGTTCTGTCGATGTCATAATGCTCACTGGAGGAGGAGTTCACTCTGTGCACTCCCGATGTTGTATGTCTATAGGCAGCTCCCTCATCCTAATCATCACTTACGACAGAGAAATCTGATGCCCTCCCTCTCTGTCCTGTCTAGCATGGCTTGGTCCTGGAATCCAACTCGTGTGATGAAGGGATGAAGAAAGACATGGACACAGGACAGAAGAGCTAGGTGACCAGGTAGACCATGGTCTCTCTGATGGAGTGGTACCAACTATACAACACTTCAGATCCTCAGTGTATTTACTGAGGTACAGTGTGACAATGGGGGATTCCTCTGCAGGGAGCTGTCTCAGGCTGCAGTTGTCCTGGAAGGAGAGAACTTCAAGACATGCTTTCTGTCACCATTCATGCCCTGACCTTATGGAGGAAGGTTTTCTCAGTTCCCATGGGTCTGAGGTATTAGCCATGGCATGTCTTAGTCGCTGTTTTCTTATTGTGACGAGACACCATGACCATGGTAATGCTTAGAAAAGAAAGTATTTCACTGGGGCTGACTTACAACATTAGAGGTTGAGTCTATTGTCATGGCGAGAAACATGGTGGCACGTAGGCAGGCATGGTGCTGGAGAAGTATCTGGGAGTTCTAGTAACGAACTATAGAAATGATCCCTGAAAGTATAGTCTTTATATCTGGGAGTTCTAAATCTGGATCAGTGGGCAGCAGGGAGAGAGGAGATGGGGAGAGGGAGGGGAGTGAAAGGGGAGAAGGAGAGAGTGAGGGAGAGAATGAGGGAGAGTGAGAAGGCGCAAGAGTGAGTGAGAGAGAAAGAGAGAGAGTGAGTGAGAGAGAGAGAGGGAGAGAGGGGGGAGAGAGAGAGAGAGGGAGAGAGAGAGGGAGAGAGAGAGGGAGAGAGAGACAGAGAGAGAGAGAGAGAGAGAGAGAGAGGGAGAGAGGGAGAGAGAGAGAGGATCATTGGGCCTAGCTTGAGCATTTGAAACCTCAAAGGCCACCCCCAGTGACACTCTTTCTCCAATAAGGCCACACCTCCTAATCCCTCTCAAGTTATGCCACTTTGTAATGACCAAATGTTCAAATCTATGAGCCTGAAGGGAGGGGCATTCCTGTTCAAACCACCATGTGGTTCATAGTGTACATTTACTCCGATTCCACCCCTTCTTACCGCCCCCCCCATCCCAGTTCCGAGTCTTCCACTGTTTGGTCTTTTGGCTTTGGCTTTCCTGTTTTTTCGCCCTCCCAGGAGCAGACAGCTACCATGCAGATGTTTTCAAGCCTGCCTATCAAT
>NW_022196893.1:29901439-29902042 GCF_008632895.1 Mastomys coucha
GTAGACCAGACTGGCCTCGAACTCAGAAATCCGCCTGCCTCTGCCTCCCAAGTGCTGGAATTAAAGGCTTGCACCACCATCACCTGGCCCCTGATCCCTTCTTAAGAAACATTCTCTGGGGTCAGCCCCACATTAAGATTGTCTCCACACCCTCACAAAGCACTCTACAGAGCGGGGGGGAAATAGGGCCACAAAACGAGGGAGGAGAAAGGGTTTCTTTCTCACCATGTAACCGGTTACCCTTCTCTCAGTATTCGAGTCTCCGGGACTCCTGGACCAACCACTGTCAGCCATATTCTGGGTCAAGTGGCCTTTCTGGGTCCATTTAACATTTTTTCCCCTCTGAGAAAAATGTGTTTTCCTTCCAAACAGTCAAGTTATACATAAACTCTTTAAATAGCCAGCTTAGAGTTGGGAACTGCCTGTATAGAGTATTTAGGTAGCTCTGAGTGGGAGCGCACGGGCATCAGAACAGAGTGGGCCCACTCAGCCGGTTCCAAGAAGCTTCGGAAGCAAAGAAAGAAAAATGGCCAGAGCCAGGTGGTGGTGGCGAACGCCTTTAATCCCAGCACTTGGGAGGCAGAGGCAGGTGGATTTCTGAGT
>NW_022196893.1:29902131-29914302 GCF_008632895.1 Mastomys coucha
AAAAAAAAAAAAAAAAAAAAAAAAAATGGCCAGAGTCAGAGAAACCTGCCTTCAAATTCTGGCTCTGACGCTTCCCAGGCTGGAACGCTGGCTTGGCACACCTAACATTCTCTCAGGTTCCCTTTTCACATAAAAAATAACAACAAAAGCAGGAACAAAATTTGAAATTCGGGAGCCGGAGGATGCAGTTCCATTGATGGAGTGGTTGCCTAGCAACCATGCAGCCTTGGGCTCTAATCCCAGCAGATAGGGTTTGGCTCACAGTTACAACTTAAACACACACAGGAGTTAGAGGCAGGAGGTTCAGCGATTCAAGGTCATCCTCAGCTGCATACAGAATTTGAGGCCAGCCTGGGTCACATGAGATCCTGAGTGAGGTGAGGGCCGGGTTTAACTGAGCCTAGTCTTTCTGTTGAGGTTCCCAGGGACGTCTTAGTCAGGGTTTCTATTGCTGCAACCAAACACCATGACCAAGAAGCAAGTTGGGGAGGAAAGGGTTTATTCGGCTTACACTTCCACACTGCTGTTCATCACCAAAGGAAGTCAGGACAGGAACTCACACAGGGCAGGAACCTGGAGGCAGGAGCTGATGCAGAGGTCTGAGAGTTGGGGCTTACTGGCTTGCTCAAGCCTGCTTTCTTATAGAACCCAGGACCACCAGTCCAAGGATGGCACCTCCTGCCCTCGCCCACTGATCACTGAGAAAATAAACGCCTTAGAACTGGATCTCATGGAGGCATTTCCCTAGCTGAGGCTCCTTCATCTCTGCTGACTCTAGCTTGTGTCAAGTTGACACACAAACCAGCCAGTCCAAGAGCTCTCCAGAACTTCCCCCCCTCCAAGTTAAATATAAAGTGTGTATATAAGTTCATTATAGAATAAGAACAAAAATGAAAAGCCATGTGCTGTAACCTCACAGAGCTGTCAGGCATCAGGTAAAAGACTCGTCTCAGTGGGCGCCATCCTGGCACGGAGACACCCTAATGTTGTAGTGTTTCCAAAATGAGGTAAAAGTGCCCATGGCTCACTAAAGTCGTTGGAGGTCTGTTTGATGTTCCTAGTGCTGGGGCTCGAACTTAGTGACCCCTCCACCTTTAAATAGAAACTCAAGAAGATACAGAGCAAAGAGGGATCCCAATGAGTAGAGGTGGGAAGAAAGTGGGGGCCTGAGCGTCCCCAAAGAGTACAGCTTCTGTAGGGGAGTGTATCTGTCAACGATGGGTGTCCTGCCTCAGTTGACAGTGGATGCAGAAGCCTGTGGAGTCGCTGTCCCTGGGACTTGGGAGAGCCCTCCCTCCCTAAGTCTGCATCACATAGCCTGGCCTCACTGAGCCAGCTGCCCTCTGGCCTTTTCTCTTTGTTTGCCGACTTGGCCAGCTTTCTCCTCTAGAAACAACAAAAAAAAAAAGGTGTTCAGTTCTGAGTGGGGCTGGACTGCAGCTCCCAACCCCCAACCTTGCCCTTCCCGAGTGGGTTACATTAAGACTAGGCCCCTTCTTGCTTCTCAAAGGCCTCTTCCCATACTGAAAAAAATTTTTTAAGTTGGCACCCCTTTTTTTCTAACAATTTGGCCCCCACCTCTGTTGCCAATACCCCCCACCTGCCACCCCTAGACACTTCGCTTGTCTAGGCCTGAGACAGCTCCTCTCCCCATTGTCTGACCAGGATTTGGAAGCTGTGGTTTCCATAGCAACCCCTGGGCATTTAATTAAGGGAGGAGGCCTTCATCTCTCCTAGGCTGGGCAATTCCAAATCTCAGCCGGAAAAGGATACCCTGAGGGGGCGAGGGAAGAGTGCTGTCCTCTAGAACAGCACCGTTCAGGCCTCTCCCCAGATCCCACTGTGGTTTTCCTGGCCCACTCCCAACCGCCTGCCGCCCAACTGGGAGACCTCTCAAACCGACTTTCAAAGCCTTGTCCCAGGTCACGAGGGGTCACAGGCTGGCTGGAAGACCCCTGATAGAAGGAGATACTGTTGCTTGTTTCCTCTATGGGGTAAGATACAGGTGGGCAATAATTCAACATGTCATTCTATACAGGGCCCTTAAGTAATGGGTTTAGGGGAACCCAATGCTACCGGTTCAGACCTTAGGCACTTTTTTTAAAAAACAAACAAACAAACAAAAAAAAAACAAACCTCTCTGAGCCTCTGTGTCAACAGTAAAATGGAGATTATATTTCTTCACCAGACCTTTGATGACCCTGTGGTCAGGGGTTGTGACAGTAATGTCCATTATTGCTGTAACACTTGGCTAAATGAAGGGCCGCACAGGGGATCCGCCCCCACTGCCCCGAGGTGTCAGGTTGGCAGTGGATGGCCACCTCCCCCACCTTCTTGTTCCTCCTCTGCCCTGCCCAGACTGCTGGAAAGGGCTCCTGATGGGAAACCTCACTCATCACAGAGTGGAATTTCCAGGCTCAGGTCACTGAGTTCCTGAAATTCCTGAATTCCCGGCTCATTTCTCAGTCATTGCTGGGGCGGCTTCTCTCCACTTCTGGTCAGGTTGGCTCAAGTGAGTGCGTATGTGTTTCCTTTTCTTATATTTTTAGACTTTGGAAAGAATAAACAGAGCTCACACAGTAGCACCCTCCTGATTCCCACTTCTCAGGCGTGGGTGTTGGGCATTTCTTCCCCTGACCAGTCCCCACCCCACATTCCTCTGTTTATACCGGTGTGCTGGCACAGGCCTGCTGTAGTCCCAAGACATAGGAGGTGGAAGCAGGCAGGGCAGAAGTTTAAGGTCACCCTCAGGCTAGCACAGGACTCCTGAGAACCTGCCCCAAACAACAAAACCAGAAAAGAAAGAAAAACTAAATTAAATTCCTGGAGAGATGGCTCAGTGGTTAGGAACACTGTTGCTCTTGCAGAGGACCTGAGTTTAGTTCCCAGCAGCCACATGACTGCTCACAACAGTCTGTAACTCCAGTTCCAGGGACCCAACACCCTCTTCTGACCTCCACAAGTGATAGGCAGGCAGTTGGTGCATGTGACACAAATAGGCAAAATACTCAAATGCATAAAATAAATCTTAAAAAAAAAAAAAAAAACAGCCGGGCAATGGTGGTGCACGTCTTTAATCCCAGCACTTGGGAGGCAGAGGCAAGTGGATTTCTGAGTTCGAGGCCAGCCTGGTCTACAGAGTGAGTTCCAGGACATCCAGGGCTACACAGAGAAACCCTGTCTTGAAAAGCCAAAAAGAAGAAGGAGGAGGAGGAGGAGGAAGAGGAGGAAGAGGAAGAAGAGGAAGAGGAGGAGGAGGAGGAGAAGGAGGAGGAGAAGGAGAAAGAGAAGGAGAAGGAGGAGAAGGAGAAGGAGAAGGAGGAGAAGGAGAAGGAGAAGGAGAAGGAGAAGGAGGAGAAGGAGAAGGAGAAGAAGAAGAAGAAGAAGAAGAAGAAGAAGAAGAAGAAGAAGAAGAAGAAGAAGAAGAAGAAGAAGAAGAGAAGGAGGAGGAATAGTAGAGCTGTTAGGCTGGAGAGATGGCTCAGTACTTTAGAGAGAAATGGAGTTCAATTCCCAGAACCCACATGGTAGCTCGTAACCACTCATAACTCTAGATCCAGAGGATCCAATGCCCTCTTCTATCGTTCATGGGTTCCAGGCATGCACAAGGTTCATAGACATTCACATAAGCAAAATACTCATGCATATAAAATAAAATAAAAAGAATAACAGAGTTGGGAAGAAGAGTGCTCAGTGGATAAAGAGCCTGCAACCACAGCAGTTGAGTTTGATTCCCAGAAATCATGTGACCTAGTCAGGATCACTATTGCTGCAAAGAGACACCATGACCAAAGCAACTCGGGGAGGAAAGGGTTTATTAGGCTTATACTTCCACATCACTGTTCATTATCAAAGACAGTCAGAACAGGAACTCAAGCAATGCAGGAACCTAGAGGCAAGAGCTGATACAGAGGCCATGGAGGGTGTTGCTTACTGGTTTGCTTCACATGACTTGCTCAGCCTGCTTTCTTTCTTGTTTTGTTTTGTTTTTGTTGTTGTTGTTGTTGTTGTTGTTTTCAAGACAAGGTTTCTCTGTGTAGCCTTGGCTGTCCTGGAACTCGCTCTGTAGACCAGGCTGGCCCTGAACTCAGAAATCTGCCTGCCTTTGCCTCCCAAGTGCTGGGATTAAAGGTGTGTGCCACCACTGCCCAGCCCTTCAGTCTGCTTTCTTATAGAACCCAGGACCACCAGCCCAGGGATGGCACCACCCACAATGGACTGGGTCCTCTCTCAACAATCTCTAATCATGAAGATGCCCTATGGGCCTGCCTGCAGCCCAGTCTTATGAGGCACTTTCTCAACTGAGGCTCCCTCCTCTCCCGTGACTCCAGCTTGTGTCAAGCCAACAGAAAACTAGACAACACATCATTTAAAACTACTTTTTCTTTCTTTCTTTTTTTTCTTTTTTTCTTTTTTGAGACAGGGTTTCTCTGTGTAGCCCTGGCTGTCCTGGAACTCACTCTGTAGACCAGGCTGGCCTCGAACTCAGAAATCTGCCTGCCTCCGCCTCCCAAGTACTGGGATTAAAGGCGTGTGCTACCACTGCCCGGCTCTTTTAAAACTGTTATGCACATGTACCTGCACATTCTTGTCCACTCACATGTGCACACACACATAGATCACAGAGTTGGACTCGAACCCTGGATTGGAGGCCAGTGCACAAAACAAAGAGAAACAAAGTTGGGGCTCTCAGCAGCCATCTTCTGTCCTCTCCTTCAGGAGATAGGACTGGGTTGAAGAGGCTGAGGTTGGCCACCAGAACAATGTCCCTGTTCTAAATGCAACCCTGGCTGCAAAAATCCAGAGTATAGCGTGGTGGCAGCACACACCTTTGATCCCAGCAAAGCCAGCGACAGGTGGATCTCTGCCAGGTCGAGGACAGCCTGGTCTACAGAGTGAGTTCCAGGACAGCCAGGGCTACCCAGAGAAACCCTGTCTCGAAGTACAAAACAAAAAGCAAACAAAACAATCCAGAGTTTCGTTGAGGAAGTAGGGGAGCCCCCACTGGCTTCCCCAAGGGCACAGTTTAGCCAGACTTGGCCCTCAGCCCGCTCAAAGCAGAGCCTTCCATTCCTAAACTGAACTTAGCTCAGAGTCCTGAGGAAAGGGAGCCAACAGGAGAGCTTGGGTTGGCTCCAGATTCCAGGTTCCCAGGAAGGCTTCCTGGAGTCCTACAGGGAAAAACGGGATAATCCCGTTCCTGTCTTTCTCATCAGAGCCTTAAAAAAAACAAAACAACTCCAGGAGAGAATGAACAATTTATCTAAGGCCACTGCCCAGTTAGTGGCGGTGAGAGGGACCGGATCCCAAGCAGACAGGGCTGGCGTGGGTTCTCGGCCTGCTTCTTTTCGGAGGAGAAGTGTCATAGACAGGCTTTGAATGTAATCTGGCTATCTCGCAAGTGAGGTCTGTCATTGTGCTCTGTAGTCAATTCTAATCCCCCCCACACCCCCAGAGAACCGAGAAGTGGTGGACAACACAGGCAGAGCATGCAGACCCAGAAAGTTCACCAGTGCGGTTGTCTTCTTCATTGTGCCTGGTGGGACTCCAGTCAGACAGTCCACTGCTTGTTCTCTGCCCTTCCCCAGGATCTGCTGCACAGGATTGTGGGTAACTAGCCTGAACCTCTCCCCCCCCACCCCCACTATGCGGACCCTAGGAGTCTAGAGTCCATGCTGTGGTGTCCAGACTGACCGTGTCGTTGGCGGGGTTCCGGGCACTGTCCCTGCTTGCACAGGGCAGATGCTGAGGCCCCAGGAGGGTAGACTCTAGTGAGCCTCACTCTTCACGCTACCAAATCCCCAAGCTCCAAGCACTGTTCTAGACACAATACTGAGAGGTCCCTGTCCCTGTGGAGTTCACCATATAATGAGAGTAGAAAGACAATCCATAGGATGGGAGAGATGGCTCAGCTGGCAACAGCGTTTGCTGCTGAGCCCGAGGGCCCGATTCTGATATTTACAACCGACTTAATGGAAGGACAGAACTGACTCTGGGAAGTTGTCCTCAGACCATGAGATGAGCACGGAGGCATGTATGTGCCCTTACACATACATACATGCATACATGCATGCATACACACATGCATACATACATACATACATACATACATACATGCATATATACATACATACATACATACATGGTAACAACAGAAAATATGTAAACAAAAATGTAAACCAGAAAATAATGGTGACAGAGGCCATGTTGAGTACGTGGAAGAGATGAAGCAGAGGGCCCTCTTAGTCTGGGCAGGTGATACTCAAGTGAGAGCTGTGGGGACACTCCTGGCAGAAGGAGCAGCCAGGTGTGTGTATCTCATGTGACAGAGTACACTGGCCTGAGAAATTTATTTAGTGTATCCTGACAGGATTTTTAAATTTAAATTTAATTATTTGAATTGATGTTTTACATATCCTGACAACTTTTCAAAATTTAACTTTGTGTGTACTGTGTATGTGCCTCGTGTCCATAGAGACCAGAAGGGTACCCTGGAGTTACAGATGGCTATGAGCTGCCAAGTGGGTGCTGGGAATTTAATATGGGTCCTCTGCAAAAGCAACAGGTGCTCTTAGCTGCTGAGCAATCTCTTGGCCCCCAACTTTCTTTTTTTAATCAGAGTGCATTGCACTGTGTGTTCCAAGGCACTTTAGAAGACAGATGCATATGTCTACATGTATACATCTGTGTTTTACCTGGTGTCAAGTGTGCTTTGGGTTGCAATCTAACATGTATTCATGGGCTAGGTTGGTAGCTATATTGATAAAGTGCTTGCTTGCAAGTGTGAGAACTTGAGTTTGACCCTCCAGGAGGCTCATGTTAGCCAAATGCAGATCCCTAGGACTCTGACTGGGCAGCCTGGCCTTCTGTAGATCCCTGGGATTCTCTGGCCGGGCAGCCTGGCCTTCCTGTAGATCCCTGGGATTCTCTGGCCGGGCAGCCTGGCCTTCCTGTAGATCCCTGGGATTCTCTGGCAGGGCAGCCTGGCCTTCTGGGTAAGACTCAGACCAATGTGAGACTGCCTAAAAAACAAGGTAGAAAGTGACTAAGGAGTGAGAGCTCAGACCATCTTCTAGCACACACATACAAACACACACGCATAGGAGTGCACAAACGCACCTGACAAAGAATACAAACATACACAACTTCTGCACAACTTCTCTGTATTAGCCAGAGTTCTCTAGAAGGACAGAACTTATAGAATGAACACATATATAATTATATATTAACCTATATTATATAATATACATTACACACAACACATATTAATATACATTAATACATATACATGTCACATATAATATATATCATGTATAGTGTATATATAATATATAATATATATGATGGGTTTTTTTAGATGGCTTACAGATTGTGGTCCAGGTGGTCCAGTTCAAGGATCCAGTCAGTCACTGATCAGTCCATTAGGCTGGATGTCTCAGCTGGTCTTTTTTTTTTTTTTTTTGGTTTTTCCAGACAGGGTTTCTCTGTGTAGCCTTGACTGTCTTGGAACTCACTCTGTAGACCAGGCTGGCCTCGAACTCAGAAATCCACCTGCCTCTGCCTCTGCCTCTGCCTCTGCCTCTGGAGTGCTGGGATTAAAGGCGTGCGCCACCACTGCCCGGCCTATTTTTGTCTTCTGCTGTGTCTATCTTCACACACAGTCAGTTGAGTACTGCAACACTTTGCTTGCCTTCCATTGAACATAAGCCACTATCAGGCAGCAGATTATGGGGCTTCCAAAGCAGCGTGAAATGTTTTTAATTTCATGGTATAGTCTTCCTGGGGGACAACCTACATATTTGTTATGGTCTTAAAAGATCTCCTAGCCGGGCATGGTGGCTCACGCCTTTAATCCCAGTACTTGGGAGGCAGAGGCAGGCAAATTTCTGAGTTTGAGGCCAGCCTGGTCTACAGAGTGAGTTCCAGGATAGCCAGGGCTACACAGAGAAACCCTGTCTCAAAAAACAAACAAACAAAACCAAAAAACCACCACCAACAACAAAAGGTTTCCAGCCTCTGAAGAGACTGCTCACCATCTAAGCACACTGGCTGCTCTCGAATGGGAGCGAGGTTGGATACCCAGCACTCACATGACAGTTCACCACCATCTATCTGTAACTCCGATGCCCTTGTTATCTGAGGCACAGGCGTGGTGCACAAACATACATGAAGACCACGCATATACATAAAAATCAGTTTTTAAAAAAGAGGACATTTCCCCTTCAAAGAATCATCATGCAGTCTATAAATATTTGTTCTGATTGTATCTGTGATAGTTGTATACTCAATAAACATTCACTGAATGAATGAGTAAGTTTCCCCGTCAGGATGTTTTTTCAATGGGGGAAAAACCAGCAAGAGTCAAAAGAAAAAAAAAAAATCTCAAGAGAAGACTGTGGGAAATGAAGTGTTGATTACTTCGGCCACCTATCCTGTGACCTTAAGCTCAGCGGGGCCCACCGCTTAAGACCTACACTTCAGTGGCTCCCAACCCTCGCCAGCACCCATCCTGTCCTGAAATTCACCTACTGCGCCTTTGCAGCCTGCCAGCTGAAAAGAACCTGACTCCAGGGGAGCAAGGCCAGGACGCCTGGCACGGCTTCCGCGAGGGAGACACTGCCCCCTGTCGGCCGCTCAGCTCGCTCGGCCGGGGAAGAGCCAGGCAGTTCCAGCGCGCACCGCGGGATGCCAGGCAGAGGGGGCGTGGACGGGGCGGACCCCCCAAGGAACAGGCTTCCCGCCAGCCACCCGGCTTAAGTCTGGAGAGGTTGTGCTTGCTTCCCTGGGTTCGAGTCCGCCAGGTTAGCGGGGCAGGGGCGAGGCGGCTGCGGAGGAGCTGCTGGAGCTCCAGGGAGGTCCGGTCTCTCAGACTAGGCTTCCTCCAGGGCCCTGCTGCGACACCTTTCGATTCTGAGACAATTCTCTCCAGTGCCAACACTTAGCGAGCGGTGTACCAGCCTACCCATCACCATGGAAACAGGAGCCTCTGCATCCATCCTAGGGCAGATTCACGAAGCTATGGGAAGAATCTGGATTTGGGAAAGAGATTAAAAAAAAAAAAACGTGGAGGGAAGGTCATTAAGATTGCCTGCCGTGGAGCTTGTGCCTTGTGAAGGTGTTGAGAAGACGTTAATGTGTTATAAGGATGCCCTGCCCCTTTCTTCGGAAATGGGAAAAGGCATTAATGCGTCTTCTTAGACCATCCAAACTGACCACCTTCTCCTCGCATAACCTCTAAGAATCGCTTTCCTCATCTGTTAAATAAAAATAATAGCAGCACTTACTTCACAGGGCTGCTGTAAGATAGGCAATGAACACATAACACTTAAGTCAGTGCTTAGCACATACTGAATGCCCAGAGATGTGGTTACTGGACATGTTTCTGCACACTTATTATTTAGATATTTTATTCTTCCTGCTTCTAAATCGCTAGTCCCTTGATAATAATGCCTTTTGGGCTATGGCAGTTGGTGGCAAACAACTGTAATTCCAGCACTTGGGAGGTGGAGGCGGGAGGATCAGGGTGTTTAAGGCTAGCCTCAGCTACATAATGTGTTCAAAGCCAACCTGAACATGAAACCTCCATCGAAGAAGAAGAAAAAGGAGGAGGAGGAGGAGAGGAAGGAAGGAAAGAGAAAGAGAGAAGGGGGAAGGGAGAGATGGAAAATCATAAAATTTCCTTTTTGGTCTCTTCTCTGTCTTGTCTCTCTCTGTGTCTCTGCCTCTGTGCCTCTGTCTGTCTCTCTTTGTCTCTGCATCTGTCTCTGTCTGTGTGTGTGTGTCTGTGTGTGTCTGTATGTGAGTGTGTGTCTGTGTGTGTCTATGTATGTGTGTCTCTGTGTGTGTATGTGTGTATGTGTGTGTGTGTTGCACAAGCATGAGTATGTGGATCAGATTGCACAATCATTCCCAGAAATAGAGGCCAGGACACACACTGGTGTCCTCTTCCCTGTTCTGTTCGTCTTGCCTTAGGACAGGATTTCTCAGGACCTGGAAGTTCACCTGGACTAACTGGCCCGCAAGATCTTGAAATCTACTTGGCTGGGCCCACAAAGCTGGGGTTACAGATACAACACAACCATGACAGGCTTCTTAATTGTGTGTGCTGGATTCAAACTCTGGTCCTCGTGCCTGCAGGGCAGGGGTCTTACCACTGAGCCATCTCCCTGGACCTTTTGTTTGCTTTTCATCATGGCTATTGCTTGGATTCCCAAATTCTGGCCGTGCGCACCCCCACACCTTAGGCTGCCACCCTGTTTCTCTGAAGAATACACTCTCCATGCAGAGCAGCCTGCGGTTTGCTGCGGAGTCTAGCCCAGGTCTCCCTTTCCCCTTTGTCTCCATTACCTTCCTCCTTCCAGGAGCTGTGGGCTTTAATAGCTTGCCTGCCCTGGGGCTTTTCTATCAAAATCTAATGAAATGGTCCTCAAGTTTAGGAAGGAAAGAGAAAAGGAGACGTCACAGTCAGAACCTCATTTTGGTGGCATTAACTCCTTGGTGAAAGTGTCTACATGAAGTCAACCCTTAAGTGTGGGCTCCTGAACTTCATCAAAGTGGAAGCAAAATCCTTTAACTGAATCTGCAAACAAAAACGCGTTGACAAGCTGGAACTGGCAGCCCAGGACAGGCATTTTGGCTACTATGAGGCTAACACAAGAAGATCAAAAGTTCTGGCTCCCGCTCTCACGCCATTGCAGTACATTGAGCTCCATAGAGACAGCGCCAGGGCAAGTGAGAGCCGGACGGGCACTGGGCAACTCTGTGCCTCACTGAGGAAAATCAACTAAACACGGGCAAAGGAAATCCTAAGAAGCCTAGAGGCAAAATGTCCTCATATGCATTATTTGTGCAAACTTGCCGAGAGGAGCACAAGAAGAAGCACCCGGATGCTTCTGTCAGCTTCTCAGAGTTCTCCAAGAAGTGCTCAGAGAGGTGGAAGACCATGTCTGCTAAAGAAAAGGGGAAATTTGAAGATATGGCAAAGGCTGACAAGGCTCGTTATGAAAGAGAAATGAAAACCTACATCCCCCCCAAAGGGGAGACCTAAAAGAAGTTCAAGGACCCCAATGTACCCAAGAGGCCTCCTTCGGCCTTCTGCTTGTTCTGTTCTGAGTACCGCCCCAAAATCAAAGGCAAGCATCCTGGCTTATCCTTTGGTGATGTGGCAAAGACTAGGAGAGATGTGGAACAACACTGCAGCTGATGACAAGCAGCCCTACGAGAAGAAGGCTGCCAAGCTGAAGGAGAAGTACGAGAAGGATATTGCTGCCTATAGAGCTAAAGGAAAACCTGATACAGCAAAAAAGGGGGTGGTCAAGGATGAGAAGAGCAAGGAAAAGAAGGAAGAGGAAGATAAGGAGGAGGAGGATGAAGAGAATGAGGAAGAGGAGGAGGAAAACGAAGATGAAGAAGATGATGATAATGAATAAGTTGGTTCTAGCACAGTTTTTTTCTTGTCTATAAAGCATTTAACCCCCCTGTACCCAACTCACTCCTTTTAAAGAAAAAAATTGAAATGTAAGGCTGTGTAAGATTTGTTTTTAAACTGTACAGTGTCTTTTTTTGTATAGTTAACACACTACCGAATGTGTCTTAGATAGCCCTGTCTTGGTGGTATTTTCAATAGCCACTAACCTTGCCTGATCCAGTCTGGGGGTGTAAATTGGCATGGAAATTTAAAGCAGGTTCTTGTTGGTTCACAGCACAAATTAGTTATATACGGGGACAGTAGTTTGGTTTTTGTTTTCTTTTTTTTTTCCTTTTGGTTTTATTTTTGTTTTTTGTTTTTTTATCTTCAGTTGTCTCTGATGCATCTTATACGAAGGTAATTGTTGTTCTGTTAACTGAATACCACTCTGTAATTGCAAAAAAAGAAAAAAGAAAAAAATTGCAGCTGTTTTGTTGACATTCTGAATGCTTCTAAGTAAATACAATTTTTTTTATTAAAAAGAAGAAGAAGAAGAAGAAGAAGAAGAAGAAGAAGAAGAAGAAGAAGAAGATCAAAAAAGTTCAAGGCCTGCCTGAGCTGCAGAGGAAATAAATTCAAGGCCAATCTGGGCAAATCTGTAAGGATTTATCTTTAAAAAGAAAGAAAAAGAAAGAAAGAGAAGGAAGGAGGAAGAAGAGAGGAAGAGGAGGAAGGGGAGGAAGAGGAGGAAGAGGAGGAGGGGG
>NW_022196893.1:29915259-29916689 GCF_008632895.1 Mastomys coucha
CCCCCGTGAATGGATTCTTGATTCATGGTCAGAATATAGCAGAGCACTGGGAAATGTCTCCAAGGCACAAAGCAAACCCCAAGACCAGACATCAAGAGTGAGGTACAAACATAAAAGGCAGAACAATTGAGCTTCTAGAAATAGAAAGAAAGAAAGAAGATAGGGTAGGAACCAACGTTAAAGACTTTAAGATGAGAAAATGTTCCTTAGATGCTCGGCAGAGAGGCGTGGCTTACCCAGAAGGGGGCGTGGCTTATGTTGTAGCACTCGCCTCGCAGATGCCAGACAATCCTGGCTCCATCCGCAGGACGAGAGAACAAGAAGTGAATAGAGGAAGGCGAATATGACATGTGAACTAAAAAAATGTCAGTTAACTCTGAAAAACAGAAATAAGAAGAGAGAAGGAGAGAGAGAGAGAGAGGAGAGAGAGAGGGAGGGAGGGAGGAGAGAGGAGAGACAGGGCAGTAATCTAGAGGCCAGTGAGATGGGTAAAAGGTATTTGCCACCAAGCCTCAAGTACCAGAATTGACTCTGGATAGCAACACACACACACACACACACACACACACACACACACACATGTACCCACCTACACCATAAATGTTCACAAAAAAAAAGAGAAAAGCTTTCGGCATCGAGAAAAAGTTGGATCACACACTGATAGAGAACCTACAGTCAGATCCTGAGGTGAGGCCTGACATGTAGCTCAGCTGGAAGCACTTGCCCAGCACACTCAAGGCCATGAGTCCTTGAGAAAAAAAAGAAGACAGTTGCAGGCTGACCTCCACCTCTACACATTTGCTGCAGTGTGTGTGGGCACAAACACACACACATGTAAATACAAACGAACAAACAAGTACACATAAATAAATGCAAATAAACACAAATAAATACAAATAAATTGATGCAAATCAAGAAAGGTAAACAAATACAAATAAGCGCAAATAAGTAAATAATAAAAATAGTGATTAGGTTGACAAAAAGGTACTAAAGAAAACAAACAAATATGAATCTAATAAACATCAAACTTACTGTAACCGTGGGCAAGAGGCTTGGACAGACATAAAACACAGATGTTCAAACAGCAAACAAAAACGGGGAGAACACACCCAGTCGTGCCTTCCCTGTGTGCAGTGCTTCAGCTGAGACCTACCACCCATGACTTACAGGGTGTCTCATACACGGTGTCACTTCTGATCAAGAAATTTGTTTCACAGCAACCAAGGTATGGCAATGGGCCGATGCTTATGATATTAACTGGTCTTACAATGTTTCTTAACAATCTGAAGTTGCTAGCTCCATAAAACCTTTCTGGTTTTTGTTTTGTTTTTGTTTTTGTTTTGAAGATACCGTTACAATGCCAGGGAAGTGTTGATACCGTGTGTGTGTGTGTGTGTGTGTGTGTGTGTGTGTGTGTGTATGTGGACATG
>NW_022196893.1:29916804-29922466 GCF_008632895.1 Mastomys coucha
TGTGTGTGTGTGTGCTGGTTCTCTGAAAGCCAAGATAGATGGGTCAAGAAATCAAGAGCATACAACCAACAGAAGTGGGAGGCAGACAGATCTCTGTGAGTTCAAGGCCAGCCTGGTCTACAGAGCAAGTTCCAGGACGTTGAGGGTTACACAGAGAAACCCAGTCTTGAAAAGAAAAGAAAGGAAAAGAAGAGAAAAGAAAAGAAAAATATGCTAACACTTGGGAGGTAGAAGCAGAAATATCAGGAATTCAAGGACACTCTTAGCTATATAATACAGCCAGTGTGGGTTACAAGAGAGTCCATTTCAAAAAAAGAAAAGAAAAGAAATGAGGCAGGAGGGAAGGGAGGGGAAGAAGGCAGGAGAGAGAAGAGAGATGGAGGAGCTAGGACTGGGAGGAGTGACACAGCTCACTGATTCCCTAGCAAAAACATTTTCTTGTTCCCCGTTCTTCTTGACTGGCCTGGCTGGCTCTCTCCAGGGAGGAATGCTTCCCTTGGGAGATACGTAATGATCTTATAGAACCGGAAGGTGAGAGTGAGCCTTCGCCACTTTGGGCTCTTTATGACTTTGAACCAACAGACCAAGAACAGAGCTACAGTGTTGTTGGAAATAATTCATCCCCACCACCAAGGAGAAACTGGAACACTGCTGCGTGATGAAGGTGGGTAAGAAGAAGTCTGAAATGCAGGACATCTCTTAGGGCCTCTCCTAATCCTGCCTTGTCTGTGACAAAGGCAAGAGGGAATGACACCAGTGTAGTCAGGACAGCAAGTAGTCCTGATCCTTCAGAACTCCATCCAGCAGGTGAGAAAGCATGACCTGTATAGACGCTTACTGTATGCAGGAGCATGGCCTGTATAGACACTTACTGTATGCAGGAGCATGGCCTGTATAGACACTTACTGTATGCAGGAGCATGGCCTGTATAGACGCTTACTGTATATGCAGGAGCATGTCCCGTATAGACACTTACTGTATGCAGGAGCATAGCCTGTATAGACACTTACTGTATGCAGGAGCATGGCTCGTATAGACATTTACTGTATGCAGGAGCATGGCCTGTATAGATGCTTACTGTATGCAGGAGCATGGCCTGTATAGATGCTTACTGTATGCAGGGGCAATGCGGAATGCATAGTATAGGCATACATTTTTTGCAACCTACTTTTAATTAGGGCTCAGCCTCTCCTCTAGCCCACCACCCAGCAGAGGCAGTGGAAGAGAAAAGTTATTAGGATGGGGGAAGTGGACCTGCTCAGCAGTAGTTCTTTGGGGGTGAGCTCATTCTTCTTTGGCAGCAGTTCAGTCCCATAGCAAACACTAAATACGACTCAGCAGCTGCAGACCAGTGCCCTAGGCAGGCAGACACCAGCAGCTGGAGTTCCATCCTGAAGACCGCAAGTCTCGCCAAGCTGCCTGAGGTGAGGCCATCGAAATGGCGAGCTGCTGCAGGACCCTCACGAGCAGTTCTTGGGCGAGTTTCTCTCAATGGCAGCATTACCACAAGTTGACCTCCACAATGCTATGTAAGGCAAACCAATACACATGTGTCGTTAGCAAAGCAAAGAATGGCAAACCGAACCAAACCAAGGCTCAGTGCTTGTCCCCCGCTGTCTGTGGGGCTGTATTTATACTCCTTCATCAAGTGTCCTTTCATGTGTCTGCTCAAGCAAAACATCCTTTCCCCTGGGTGGCCAGAAAAACATCACTTGACATCACTGACTTTCCAAAGAAACTAGAAGTTTCCACTTGCGGACAGGAGGAGGTACTTTATAGCAAATGTGACTGTAAGACCTGGTAGAGAACAGAGCATTGTAAGCATTGCTGTTGTGTCTTGCTATAAATGTTTGTACATAAGAGTAGTCAGCCGGGCATGATGGTGCACACCTTTGATCCCAACACTTGGGAGGGAGAGGCAAGAGGATCTCTGTGAGTTCATGGCTAGCCTGGACTACATAGCAAGCTCCAGGCCAGCTCGGGCTACATAGAGACCCTTCAAATAAACAAGGAAAATGATACTGATGCTGTTAATAAACTATAATGATCACATATAGGAGTGTTCTGCCTGTGTGCATATGTGTATAACACTTGCGTATATTGCTGGAATGGGCCAGAAAGGGACATCAGATGTCTTGGAACTGGTATTACTGATGGTACTAAAGTGCCATGTGATAGCTAAGAACCCAGCCAGCATCCCCTGCAAGAGCTGCACGTGGCCACAAGCCACTGCTTCAGGGCCCCAGTGACTTTTTGCTGTTTTGTTTGTTTGCTGAGACTGAGTTATCTCTGTGCAGCCCTGGAACTTCTAACATAGACCAACCTGGCCATGAACTCACAGAGCTCCACCGTCCTCTGAGTGCTGAGGCTAAAGACGGCCACCACCACATGCATCTTCAATGACTTCTCTCTCTCTCTCTCTCTCTCTCTTCCTCTCTCTCTCTCTCTCTCTCTCCCTCTCTCTCTCTCAAGACTTATTTATTATTATATGTAAGTTCACTGTAGCTGTCTTCAGACAGACCAGAAGAGGGTGTCAGATCTCATTACAGATGGTTGTGAGCCACCATGTGGTTGCTGGGATTTGAACTCAGGATCTCTGGAAGAGCAGCCAGAGCTCCTAATCACTAAGCCATTTCCCTAGCCCTTCAGTGATTTCTCAAACCAAATTTAGCAGGCTAGAGACATGGCTCAGTGGTTGAGAGGGGCTTGCTGCTCTTCCAGAGGTCAGAGGTCAGAGGTCAGCTTAGTAGCTGTCTGCATCCACAGGTGGATCACAACTACTGATAACTCCGGCTACAAGGGATTCAATGTACTCTTCTGGCCTTTGCAGGCACCTGCAGATACACACACACACACACACACACACACACACACACACACACTACAAATCTTTTTTAAAATTTTATTTTATATGTTATTTATTTTATGTAGGAGTGCTCTATCTGGATGAACACTTGCATGCCACAAGAGGGTAGTAGATCATATTATATGTTGATTGTGAGCCACCAAGTGGTTACTGGGAGTTGAACTCAGGATCTCTCTGGATGCACTCTTAACTGCTGAGCAGTCCACCATATAAAATCTTATTTTAAAGACCACTAAAGATATCAAGCTGTGCAACATGGCAGTTTTAGAACATTTACAACATTCTACAGTGATCCTTCATGTACATATACCATTAATCTCCTCTCCCTGGATAGGGGTAATTATCTTAGTTTATAGAATAACATTCACAATGTGGCTTAAACAGCAAGCACTTCTTCTTCTTCTTCTTCTTCTTCTAAAGATTTAGTTAGTTAGTTAGTTAGTTAGTTAGTTAGTAAATGTGAGTACACTGTAGCTGACTTCAGACATACCAGAAGCGGGTATCAGATCCCATTACAGATGGTTATGAGCCACCATGTGGTTAGTGGGAACTGAACTTAGGACCTCTGGAAGAGCAGTTAGTGCTCTTAACCACTGAGCCATCTCTCCAGCCCAAGCACTTACTTCTCATAGTCTAGAGATCAAGAAGTTTAAGAATACAGAGCTGAGAGATCTGGAGTCTGAGATAGAGACCCCTAGTCTTGGAAGGCTGTCTTTTGGTATATTAAAAGGCCTAAAGAAACAACCTTTGTCTCTGTCTTCTTCTTGAACTTAGTTGGCTTTTTTTTTTTTTTTTTTTTTTTTTTTTATGGTTAAGTGTTTTGCCTACATGTGTGTCTGTGCACCACAAACATGCCTGGTACCTGAGAAAGCCTGAAGAAGATGTTAGATGATTGTTAGCAGCCCTGTGGGTGCTGAGAATTGAACCTGGGTACTCCAGAAGAGCAACCAGTGCCTGCTCTTAAGTACTGAGCTATACCTCCCATTCCAGCCTCTTTCTCTTCTAAGGACACTAATCCAATCCAGGGAGCTCAGTTTCATGGTAGTCCAAACTCCATCACTTCCCAAGGGCCCTATCTCTACTCTTTTCAAGACAGGGTTTCTCTGTGTAGCCCTGGCTGTCCTGAAACTCACTCTGTAGACCAGGCTGTCTTCTAACTCAGAGATCCTCCTGCCTCTGCCTCTTGAGCACTGGGATTAAAGGCGTTTGTCACCACCCAGGTACCTGTTAGTAGAGGTTGGGGTTGCAACAGTTCTCCACTTTCTGTCTTTGTAGCTTTGTTTTCCTAAATGTCTCATATAATTTTCACAATACAGCCACTGCCAGCAGGAAATACAGGTCAGTGGTGACATCAGTGCAGCCTGAGGAGTCTCTGGGAAGCCATGGGGACTTCTAACTCAGGTCCTCTTGGCTACGTCTCCCACAGAAAAGAATTCCAGGATGAGTCAGAATGAAGCTAAGTTAGTTTACTGATGAAACAGAACAACAAGATGCTTGCAACCCCAAAGAGTAGGCATGAGGTGAAGAGCGGGGCTGGCTGCCCGGAGGTCACGGTGTGATTTGGGGGCTCCAGTCTACTTCAGGTGCAGATGTTCCTGGAAGGGAGAGCATGCACTGGTGTACTACTTTTTGTTACCCACAGAGTTTTGCCCTTGAAAAGTAGGGTTTAAAAAAAATTTTTTTAATATTTATTTATTTATTAATGTATGTGAGTACACTGTAGCTGTCTTCAGACGCACCAGAAGAGGGCATCGGATCCCATTACAGATGGTTGTGAGCCACCATGTGGTTGCTGGGATTTGAACTCAGGACCTCTGGAAGAGCAGTCAATGCTCCTAACTGCGGAGCCATCTCTCCAGCCTTAAAAAAAAATTTTTTTAAGGGGCTGAAGAGACCGGTTTATCGGTTAAGATCCCTGGCGTCTCTTGCAGAGGTCCTGAGCTCAATTCCCAGCAACTACATGGTGGCTCACAACCATCTGTAATGGGATCCGATGCCCTCTTCTGCAAGCAGGTATACATACAGATGGAACACTCACACATTTAAAAAAAAAAAAAGGAAAAAGGAAAAACAAATTTAAGCTGGAAGTGATGATTCACACATTTGATCCCAGTACTGGGGTTGGGGGGGGCAGAAGTGGATGGATTTCTATGAGTTTAAGGCCAACCTTGTCTATAGAGTGAGTTTCTGGCCATCCAGTGCTACACTGAAACACTGTCTTAATTTTTTGATAAAAAAAAATTAATTTTTTGGTGCTGGGAACCGAAAGCAGGTCTTCTCCAAGAGCAGTCAGGGCCACCTCTGAGCCACCTCTCTATCTCCAAAGAGACAACTTTAAAAATATTTAAAAATATTCTGTGTGTATGTGTGTCTTCGTGCAGGTTAATGCAGCGTCCTCTGAGGCCAGAAAAAGGGATTCTGATCTCCTAAAGCTGGGGTTACAGGTAGTTGTGATCTCAGACCATCAGGCTTGGCAGCACCTCCCTTACCCAGTGAACTCTCTTATTACGTGAATATATGTGTAAGTGGTTTTGACCTGTTCTACGGAATCCAACGCTGCCTTCTGACCTCTGCAGGCACCAGACATGCGCACGGTGCTCAGACACACAGACGGGCAAAACCCGCACACACCAAATAAAAAAGAAAAATAGAAAAACTATTTGAAGACTCTTTTTTTTTTCTTTTTTTTTAAAGAGAGACTAGGATTCTTAGTGATAAAAGGCCCACTTACAAGAACTGACTGCGGTCCTCCAGCGTGCAGAGGGCGCTTTGAAATAGGGCTGCCTCCCAATTTCT
>NW_022196893.1:29922476-29926196 GCF_008632895.1 Mastomys coucha
CCCCCCCCCCCCGCCCCCGCGGTCTTAGCGAAGGTCCCTGTTGCTAGGAGACAAGATGCGTCTTTCTGCTCTCCAGCTGGCTGATCCCCGAGCACTCTTGGCGGAGGACTGAGGTCTAAGGTCCTTCGCTCCAGAAGGTCTCTGTCTATGGGCACTTTTTCCTTGTAATTCCTCACAAGCAGGTCGTCACAGCAGGCAGAGGCTTCTTGCCCGGACCCAGTCCGTAGCCCAGCCATGCTTAAAAAAGGGAAAAAGGCCAAGATACCCCTGACGGAGGAAGAGCAGCTGATTCTATTTCAGCAGAAGTTGCTGGCTGATGAGGAGGCAGCCAAGAAGAAAGAGAGGCTCCTCACTCAGTTCTTGAAGGTGATGCTTTGTAGTGTGTCCTGCCCAAACTCACTGCCCCTGCGCGGGCGCTGTTGCCCCAGGGTCGCGTCATTGTGTCAGGCTCATTTTCATCCTTCCCTGTCCCTCTGAAGTCCTTGGTCCCAAAAGACATGGGCTTCAGACAACATTGGTTCCTGCCTAGAGCATTCTCTGTGAAGCATGGGGAGGGGAGAATTGAATTTGGCAATATCAACCGAGTGATAGGACAGTGGGTGTTGTCAGGTGTTCAAATTCAGCTGTCTTGAATTCTGAGGTTCGGTTTGGAGTGGGGTCGTAAGAAACTCTTCTACTCTGATGCTTCACCCTGAAGGGACCGTACCCTAAAGCACCTGAGTGTTGGCTGCTGAGAGCTTTGTACCTGAGAACACACAGGGCCTGCTGTTTTTCAGAGTGGTATCTATCGATCGCACTGCCGTAGACCTTTCGTCTTGGCTGAAACACATGTGTTTGCTCCTTAACTCAGGACAAGCTGGCCAAAGAAGAACACAACAGCGCTCTGAACCTTAATAAGATTAACACGCAATGGAGAACCGTCCTCAGGGAGGTCAAGACCAGAGAGCTTCACAGGGACATTGAGATCCTCAGCCAAACTTTTGAACGGGTGGTGGACTGTAAGGACAGTGTCATTAAGGTACGAACTCTCTCCAGAGAGCACCCGGGGGTGGCTTCCTGACCTTCCCAAGTAGAATGGGCCTACTGAATTACTTATTATTTATTGTTGTCGTTGCTGCTATTACTATTACTATTATTATTTTGAGACAAAGTCATGTATTCCTATTCCTATTCCTATTATTATTATTATTATTATTATTATTACTATTACTATTATTTTGAGACAAAGCCATGCATTCCTATAATGGTCTCAGGCTCACACGTAAGGGAGGATAACCTTGAACTCCTTCCTCATCCTCCTACCCCAACTTCCCAACTGCTGGCATCTCAGACGTGGGCTACACAGCTGGATCTATCTAATCGGCCTTCAAGCATTCACCAGGCACAGGCTGTGATGAACATAGCCTATTGATTCTGACCATTGTCACTGAGATGAGAAAGGAAATATTGAGCTGTAACTATCCTTCTCTTCCTTGGTTTTCTATGCCCCAAATGAGTACTGTGGAGCGGCCAGCATCACCAACAACTCCAACTCAGGCCCGTGCCTTTATTTCAGTTCCAGAGAGGGAAACTGACCTACTCAGGGTTGCCTCACTCTAGGCAGAAAGAAGCCTAGGACTCTCCTGTGGATGTTTTGTTCTTTCTGAAGGGTCTCACTCTGTGTAACTCTGGCTGTCCTGAAACTTGCTATGTAGCCAAGGCTGGCCTCAAACTCCCAGAGATCCGCCTGCCTCTGCCTCCCAAGTGCTGGGATTAAAGGCGTGCGAGCAGCGACTGGCAAGGCGTAGGTGCTTTGGCCCAGTCCATGGCTTCCTTCAACTAGTTTGGCATCCTTGATTTAACAAGGTCGTGGACAAGGTCGGGAAGCCCTTCCTCACGAAGGTAAGAGCCATTCTGGATTGTTTTTCTTTGGAGGGAGACAAGAGACCGAAACAGACTTAGGTAGCCCAGGATGGCTGTAAATTAGCAGTCTTCCCATTTCAGCCTCCCAGATACTGGGATTGTTGGCAGGTGCCACCAGCCCGGGTCTGCTTATGCTCTTAAGAGGTTCCCGAATCCCTCTCATCTTTCAAAGGATTTTGATGCATCTATTTTTTTTTTCTTTTTCTTTTTTTTTTTTTTTTTTTTTTTTTTTTTTTTGGTTTTTCAAGACAGGGTTTCTCTGTCTGGCTGTCCTGGAACTCACACCAGGCTGGCCTGGAACTCAGAGATCCACCTGCCTCTGCCTCCCAAGTGCTGTGCGCCACCACCGGCCGGGCGATGCATCCATTTTTTAAAACCTATGTGTATTGGGGCTGGAGAGATGGCTTAGAGGTTACCGGCAACCACATGGTGGCTCACAACCCTCTAGAATGAGATCTGGCGCCCTCTTCTGGCCTGCAGACATACATGCAGGCAGAATGCTGTAAAAATAATAAATCCTTAAAAACCTGTGTGTATGGTATGTGTGGGCGGTATGTGCTGCGGAGGTCAGAGAGAACCTTGTGGAGTCAGCTCTTTCCTTCTACCTCCCCGGGTTTAACTGTGTCCTTGGCTCTGTGTGTCTCCACCTCCCAAAACTTTTAAAGTTTTGCGGTTTAAGCAGAAGTGAAGCATGTGCGCGGGCCTTCTATTCTCTTTTATCGCCTGTACAGCCTGGCTTTGGGATTGGTGACCTTGATGGCCACCATGCTGCTCTTTCAACGACAGCTTTGGGATTCTGGGGGAAACATCGGTTTGTCAGGTGAGCGGGGCACTTCCAGCTCCATGATGGCTGGGACCAGAGATTTCCGGAGTCCCTGCTAGCGTGTGCTTGCTTTCCTTGTTGCTCTCTTGACCAGGGCTGAGCACCAGAACCTTTTCTGCCTATTGACGGCTCTGAATCTCTGTTTAGTCCTGACATATTGGTTAGACTTATGCCCAAGGAAAGCCTTGGCCCTCCTTTTCGCTCTCTTAGGTGTCACTAAAGATCTGAATGGAACCACAGTTCATGCAGGCGGCCAACTTGAAGGTGGCACCATGGAAGAGGGAGGTGCAACCCCTTTTGTTTGTTTTTCCTTTTGTTTTGTTTGTTTGTTTTGTTTTTTGGTGTTTTGTTTTGTGAGATAGGACCCTTGCTGGCTTGGAACTCGCTGTGTAGACCAGGCTAGCCTCAAACTCAGAGAGATCTGCTAACTTCTGTCTCCTGAGTGCTGGGATTAAAGACATGTGCCATCAATCCCAGTTTGTCCCTTTTCCAATCCTACCTTTTACAGACTACCTGTTCACTGACTCCTCTTAATCTTTTCTTCTCGAACAAAATTTCACAGTGACACAAATATTCACTGTCCATCTTTCCTTCTGCTTAAGCCTAGCAGGGATAAGGATCCAGTAGGCCCCAGGGCCGCTTCGTACTACTAGTTACAACTTAAGTAAGGCTGGTTTTTAAATTCTTTTTTAAAAATTATTTATTTTTATTTTATGTGCATTGGTGTTTGCCTGCATGTCTGTCTGTGTGAGGGCGTCAGGTCCCCTGGAACTGGAATTACAGACAGTTGTGAGCTGTCATGTGGTTCCTGGGAATCAAATCCAGGTCCTCTGGAAGAGCAGTCAGTGTTCTTAACCTCTAAGCCATCTCTCCAGCCCCAGCCTCCTCAAACCCTCCAGTGCTGGGGAGCAAACCCAGAGCCCTGTGGTGCAAGCTTGATGAGCACTCCACCACTGTCACACCCAGCCCTGGGAGGTTTTAGACTTGGTGTGTGT
>NW_022196893.1:29926206-29926514 GCF_008632895.1 Mastomys coucha
GTATGGTCACATGTGTCTATGTAGGCCAGAGGTTGCTACCACATGTTTTTCCATCTTCTGGTTTGTTTTTTGAATATGGTCCACTTGGGCCGCAGAGAAGCCTCAGCAGTTTAGAGCAGTCGCTCTTGTGCAGAGACCAGGTTCGATTCTCCACGTCCATCTGGTGTGCAACCACCTGTGACTCCAGGAGGTTTGATGCTCACTTCCCACCTCCAAGGGCACCAGGCACACACGTGGTACACACACATCTATATAGACAACACTCATATACATGAGATAAAGTGGATCCAAAGCAGCCATTTGAAAAA
>NW_022196893.1:29931529-29933719 GCF_008632895.1 Mastomys coucha
GCCCAGTCTTTGGCTAGGGACTTGACAGAAGCTGAGGAGCAATATTCCCATGCTCTGCGTAGCCACTTGCACAACGTTGACCAGCTCTTGACCCTGCAACGACGCCGGCTTGGCCTCCTGGAGGAAAATTACAACATGGAGCTAGAGGCCCTAACCAAAGAGTTTGAGACAGAAAGGTATGGGGCCAGCCAGAGAGTCGAGAGACTGGATTCGGGTGTGGGGGTGTCCCAGAGCCTATGCCTGTAACCAGATGCCCGGTACTGTGGGGCCTCCTTCCTGAACCACAATGTCTATGCACACTGCGTCCTGAGAGCCTTGTAAATGAATTTGGGTTACTTATAGCCTTAGCTTACCTTTGCCCCTACCAGGCTTCTGGCTCTACCCCCCACTTCCAACTCAGGATTCTATCCATCTATCAGTAGATGGGGATGGGAGAGTGATTTCACTGCAAACTTATTTATGTTTTTGGTTTTGTATCCTATGAAGGCATTACCTATTCAAAAATCAAAATATTCTTATTCATTCTTAATGGGAAAAAACCTACACACACACACACACACACACACACACACACACACACACACACGCCCAACCTTTTCCTTCCTCCCTGCCAAAGCCTAAAAGTTTGTAACATTCAGTTTCATTTTGTTGTTGTTGTTGGTTTGTTTGTTTTTCGAGATAGGGTTTCTCTATGTAAAAGTCCTGGTTGTCCTGGATTCAATTTGTAGACCAGGCTGGCCTCAAAATCACAGAAATCCTCCTGCCTCTGTCTCCCAGATGCTGGGACGAAAGGAGTGCTTCACCATACCTGGCCCATTTGTAGTTCTACTACACATTTCTCTGTCATTTTTGTTCCATCTGCTCTATCCACTGTGTTTCCTATAGGAAATCAATCATTGACCATCATGAGAAGGAAATTCACTACCTACAGGATGTTTTCATGGCCATGGAGCAGAACTATATAGATTCTGAGTATGAGAGCAAGCTGGAGTTCCAAAGCATGTGGGATGACCTGAAAAACAAGGTATTGAAGGAGATGGGTGATCCGGAGAGACACGGGAAAACTGCTCAGGGCAGCGGAAACTAGCCCAGAGCCCTAAAGCCGAGCCAACAGTCAATAAAAGCCCCATTGCCACCAAGGCACCCCGTGCTTGTGATCTCCTGAAAACTGCTTGGGAGGCAGGACTGTTCTAAAAGGTTATGAGAAGGGCTGGTGAGATGGCTCAGCGGGGAAGAGTACCGACTGCTCTTTGGAAGGTCCTGAGTTCAAATCCCAGCTACCACATGGTGGCTCACAACCACCCTTAATGAAATCTGACGCCCTCTTCTGGTGTCTGTAGACAGCTACAGTGAACTTACATAATAAATAAAAGGTTATGAGAATTTACTCTTCTCTCTCACATCCTGAGCACACCCTCCCTCCCCCCCTCCAAGTTCCCCACCACCTCCTCCCTTCTCTCCCCCAGATCCACTCTTCCTCAGTTTCCCTTCAGAAAAGAGCAGGCCTCCCAGGGATATCAACTGAACACAGCATACCAAGACATAATACGACTAGGCACAAACCTTCATATCAAGGCCAGATGAGGCAACCCAGTGGGAGGAACGAGTCCCAACGTCCCAAAGGACTCACAGAGCTAACGATGCACATTAAGTCTAAAACAAAACAAAACAGCTCGGTCCCAGCGCGGGCCCGCGATCTGTCCAGTACAGCCTAGGTCTGCAGTAGATGAGGAAACGGAGGCCCAGAGCAGCTGGTGACCAGCTCAGTCCCAGCGCGGGCCTGCCATCTGTCCAGTACAGTCCAGGTCTGCAGTATCTTGCTCAGGAATTCTTTCCCTCACAGACTCTGCAAACCTACATGCAGAAGTCTAAAGTTCTTGTTTTACTTAACTTTCTGTGAGAAAGCAGCTTGCTTTGCCCATGCTGTCCCTGAATTCGTTTTGTAGTAGAGAATGACCTGGAACTACTTTTTTTTTTTAATTTAAAAAAAATTTCTTTTTAAGATTTATTTATTATTATAAATAACTACACTGTACCTGTCTTCAGACACACCAGAAGAGGGCATCAGATCTCAATATGGGTGGTTGTGAGCCACCATGTGGTTGCTGGGATTTGAACTTACAACTTTCAGAAGAGCAGTCAGTGCTCTTACCAACTGAGTATATATATATATATATGTATATATATATA
>NW_022196893.1:29933729-29940889 GCF_008632895.1 Mastomys coucha
ATATATATATATATATACACACACACATACACACACATACACACACACATATATATACATATATGTGTGTATACATATATATATACATATATGTATACATATATACATATATGTATACATATATATATACATATATATGTGTGTGTATGTGTGTGTGTGTATGTACGTGGTGGCGGCAGGTGCACTCCTTTAATCCCAGCACTCAGGAGGCAGAGGCTGGTGGATCTCTGAGTCTGAGGTCAGCCTGGTCCTCAGAGTGAGTTCCAAGACAGCCAGGGCTACAGAGAAACCCTGTCTTGGAAAATCAAAAATGAAAAGAGAAAAGAAAAAGAAAAAGAAAAAGTTAAGAGATCTAGAACACAGGGCCTCAGTCGTCTCTCCCCCAGGCTCTCTTGTCCAGGTCACTATGGACTAACTGCACTTCCAGCATAAATCGTTAAGCAAGTCTCCAGGCAGTTCCTTGGCGCTAGTCGGGTAACTAAGCTTTGGTACTGGGATACGCTTCCTAGAATTTAGAAGAGAAGCACTTTCTACGCCTGCAACTGGAGAACATAGTGGAAGATCTGTGGAAGAAGTTCCAGGATGCACTCAAGAATTACACGGATGCCACGGAGGACCGGAAGATCGCCTTTGAGGCCCTGAAGGTGAAGGATGAGAAAAGCTCCAAAGAGATTGAGACGCAGATGAAAAAGATCCAGCGGCTGCAGGTGAGCGCTCGCTCGGGAGGCGCCGCCGGTGCGTGCGGTTGCCTTCGTCCATCTTCCCCAGATTCTTTTGGGGCTCTCCCTGGGTGGGTCAAGGTGACAGACTGGGTTCCTAGTCCCCGGTCCGTCTCCCCTTTGACCTGTCTCTCTCCGTCAATTGCTTCTTCTGTCCCTCCAGGAGTCCATAAGTGCCCTGAAAGGGAAGATCGCAGCCCACAGCCGCGAAGGCGAGTGGCAGAATCAGTGTGTCCGAAATGACAAGGAGCTGGTCCACGTGCAGCTTCGGAAAGTTAAGATCCAGAGGACCCAGGCTCGGACCGAATCTCAGGAGAACTTAGTCAAACTCACCTTGGAAAGCAATGCTGCTCTCAAGGCTCTGAAGAAGGCCGTGGAGAAGGTAAAGGATAGAGAGAGGGTAAGCCGGACAAGCCTGGAGAAACTGGGCTGGAGGCAAACCGGGTTTGGGGAGCCATGGGGGCGGGGTCTCCCTCCTCCCCGCCCCCCCTCGTAAAATCTACGCTAGTGTTATCTTTTTTTACGCCATCCTCTTCCTTTTTTTTTTCTTAAAGATTTATTTATTGTTCTAAGTACACTGTAGCTGTCTTCAGACACAGCAGAAGAGGGCATCAGATCTCATTATGGATGGTTGTGAGCCACCATGTGGTTGCTGGGATTTGAACTCAGGACCTTGGGATAACCGCTGAGCCATCTCTCCAGCCCCCAGCCGTCCTCTCTTTTAAATGAAGTAATGGGGGTTTTTCGGCTTGCTGAGTCCCTGCTCTGCTTTGCAGAGGGTCTTTTTCTTCACATCTGCTGCGCGCGCGCACGCGCGCGTGTGTGCATATGTGTGGGGGTCTCCTCACCCCCTCAATAAACACTGTCTGTCATTTCCTTGCTGTTTCTGTCTTTAGCGCTTTCGATTTCTCTGCTGCTGCCTGCTGCACTTCAGACCTTCCCCACCTTTTCATTCTTTAACTGGCAGAGGAGACGAATTCAGCCGAGACCCTCCTCCCCACTGAGGCTGTATTACCTCTAGACTGTATCATTTGGGGGTTTGTCTCTGGATTTCTTCTGATGACAGTATCGTTCTGGGACCTTATCCTGGGCCTTCTTTTGAGAACTACTGACTCATCAAGATGCTACCTGTCACTCATCATGACAAGCTCCAGAGATAGGCGCTATCACCAAATGGCTGTCCCAGGCTCTGGACCACTGCCATTGGTTAGGTTTTCTTGTGGCCCCTTAGATAGACCAGTTAGGTTTTCTTGTGGCTGCTGTCCCCCCCCCCCCTTCGCCAGCTTGAAGCAGCTAAGAGCAACAGTCATCACCCCCAGGCCTAAGAGCAGTTAGGGTTACCTCTGAGATGGGGGCAGGGAGGTGGGGATGACAGACCAGAAGCTGGACAGGCTCCCTGGACAGACAGGGAGAGAAGGAGCCGTGCAGGGTAAAAAGGTGGCAAACTTCCAAGATGGCCATTTCCTCGTCAGCCTCCTGCCTCTGGCAGGCCCCTGCTGATGGACTGGTTCAACAAATTCAAAACCTGGTCAGGACATGCCACAGAACAATTAAGGACCAAGTCGACCAACCGTTCTATCTGACCTCAGATTGGCGAACCCTAAGGCGGGGAGGAGAGGCCTTCAGAGCTTTAAACCCATCCCGTATTCTCAAGAGCAGACTGGAGGCCCGGCTTCCAGAGCCCCCCTGTGCCCTGCAGAGAGTCTCTTCCTCTATGTGTCTACTGGAGGCCCGACTTCCAGAGCCCCCTGTGCCCTGCAGAGTCTCCTCCTCTATGTGTCTACTGGACGCCCGGCTTCCAGAGCCCCCTGTGCCCTGCAGAGTCTCCTCCTCTATGTGTCTACTGGAGGCCCGGCTTCCAGAGCCCCCTGTGCCCTGCAGAGTCTCCTCCTCTATGTGTCTACTGGACGCCCGGCTTCCAGAGCCCCCTGTGCCCTGCAGAGTCTCTTCCTCTATGTGTCTACTGGAGGCCCGGCTTCCAGAGCCCCCTGTGCCCTGCAGAGAGTCTCTTCCTCTATGTGTCTACTGCAGTTCTCCTCATGCCCAATTAAGAGCAATAATGAGTTGTTTGTGGTAAGAGTATGAAATGCTGGGGTAGTGCTTGGCACACGCGAGCATCAGCACCCTGCGAGCATCGATGCGTTTCCTGGGCTGGAGCAGGGCCCTCTCTTGTTTTCCCTCAACCACTTCTTCATAACCCCCAACAGGGTGAGAAGATCCTTAAGCTTGCTGAAATATGTCGGAAATTTGAAACAGAGGAAGAGAAAGTCCTGCCTTTCTACTCTTCGGCACTGACCCCCAAGGAGCAGGAGGAGGCCGAGGTCCACCAGGCAGAGGAACTCACAGAGGACCTGGCCAAGGTAGAGAGGGAGGGTGGGGAGGGGGCAGCCCCGGCTGACGGTACCGTAACACGCCCGTTCCTCTAACACCACTCTCAGATTATGATGGACTATGCGGGAATGGAGAACTTCTGGAAGAGATACAACAAGGTGAAACTGGAGGTTCTGAGCCTGCAGCACAGGCGGCTGCAGCTGCTGGATATCAGCGGCAAGCTGCGGGAGATGCTCCAGCAGTACTTGGATGGCATCTCGGTGAGCGACGAGGTGCTGAGCCACCTCAACCCGCTCTTCATCGTAAACCACAGAAGCAACCTGCCGCAGCTGCCCCCACCCGCAGCCCTGCCCGGCGGTGACGCCAGACCTGTCTACAACGTCATCGAAGCCGCCCACATTGTCTCCCATATCCTGTGAAGAGGAGAGTTCTTTCCAGACCGGGAGGAGGCGTTTCCTTTTCGTTTTGCTCTCACACTTCAGCTGTGCCTGCTCCAGTTACTTATACCACTACCCGTGCAGTGGAACCCATTATGTAGTCTTTTTTTTTTTTTTTTTAAAGAGAGAAATAAATAAAAGTAAAAGAGAAAAACTTCTCTGTAGTTTGGAAGTTCCTTAAAAACAAAACAAACAAACAAACATTATATAGTCTTTTTTTTAAAGAGAGAAATAAAAGTAAAAGAGAAAAACTCTGTAGTTTGAAAGTTTCTTAAAAACAAACAAACAAACAAACAAAAAACAAACAAAAAAACCCAAGATCACCAGGTGGTGTTGGCAGCAGAACACACCGTTGATCCCAGCAGTTGAGAGGGGCAGAAGCAGGCGGGTCTCTGTGAGTTCGAGGCCACCCTGGTCTACACAGTGAGTTCCAGGACAGCCAAAGCGACACAGAGAAACCCTGTCTTGAAAAAACGTTAACAAAACCAACCAAGCAAAAGCAGGGTCTCGTGCAGGCCTCTGACTCCCTGTGTAGCGGGTCTGAGTTCAGATCCTGCTGCCTTGAGCTCTGGATCACAGGTGTGGAGCACGTCGGTCTCACGGGTGCTGCCCATTGAGCTCAGGGGTTTCTGCAACCTGACAAGCATCCGACCGGCTGAGCCCTGTCCTCAGCCTCGTAAGCGCTTGTCTTTGCTGTGTTTACTTTAAGGATATGAGGAACATGGTCTTAGGAGGAGAAAGCCTGGGCACTACTGGACAGCGGAATATAACTTCCTCCCCAGCATCCGGGCACCTGTCTGTCTTACAGGCTGATTCAAGACCAGTGCCTCGGGGTAAATTAGGACCTCGAGAGCAGGCAAGAGGAAGGTGTTCCAAAGCCCCCACCATCCCGCCACAGGCAAACTACAGCTCCAGAACTTTCTTTTCCTACCCATGAGAGCGGCCTCAGCGGCTCGGTTTGGCAGGGTATGATGTGCCATAGCCAAGGTGCTTGGGACCCAGAGCCAGGGCTACAGAACAAATGAAGACCCTGACTTAGGCGAAAAGGGGACAGAAGAGAAGAGAAACTCACGAGAAAAAGCACAAGTCTGGCGACCTCAGCTCCACCCCTGGAACCCACGGCTGGAGCCCCCGCCAGCGGGGAGGCCAGAACCAGCTTCACAGTGGGGTCTGATCTCCGCATTCAAGGCAGCATACGCAGCGGTAATAATTCAGAAACAAAGAAAGGGGGTGGCGGTGGCAGTATCGAGTGAAAAATACAACGTTTTGTTAAAAACCACTATTTATTTCTTCTTATTCTTGTTTCGTTTCTCTTCTTTCAGCTTCTTTTTGGAGACTTTGGGACTGCTGGCCTTTTTGTAAAGGTGATAGCCAATCAGCCCCAGGAGTGCTGGCACCATAGCGATGCCTACCAGAGGCAAAATGCCCTTCAGCAGCTTCTGCCAGTAGTTGGCTCGAATCAATGCGATCAGCTCCACATCATACTGTACCACTGCATCCGCTGGAGAGGGGGTGGGGTGGGAGGGTTAGGATATGCACCCCTGCATCGGCTGGAGAGGGGGTGGGGTGGGAGGGCTAGGATATGCACCCCTGCATCAGCTGGAGAGGGGGTGAGTTGGGGTGGGGTGGGTATCAGCATTGCTGTAGTCTATCCAGAGCTCTGATTTGGGATTAAACCAGGGAGTCTGGGCCTCAGAAGGCAGCGGTGATGCTGGCAGTTTGAAATGTGAAGTTGGGCTCCCTCAAAAAAGGCAGAAGAAGGCAGGAGCGAGCTAAGGATGCTCATGTTGACCTTAACTGCAACCAAGCATATGGTTTGGAACCAGTGACAGATCAAGAAATCTGCGGACGGGAAACATGCAGGTTTCCCCACATTTACAAACATAAGTAAGCATTCTTTTTTAAAAAATCTCTCTAGGCCGGGCTGTGGTGGCGCACCCCTTTAATCCCAGCACTTGGGAGGCAGAAGCAGGCGGATTTCCGAGTTCGAGGCCAGCCTGGTCTACAGAGTGAATTCTGGGACAGCCAGGGCTACACAGAGAAACCCTGTCTTGAAAAACCAAAAAAAATCTCTAAAGATTTATTTACTTTTACTTTAGGTGTATGGCTTTTTTGCCTATTATATGTCTGTGCCAACACTCATGCCTGGTATCCTTGGAGTAAGGAGAGGGTATTGGATCCCCCTGGAGCTGAAGTTACAAATGATGGTGAGCCGCCATGTGGCTGCTGGGAACTGAACCTGGTCTTCAAGAGCAGCCACTACTCTTAACTGTTCAGCCATCTGTCTAGCCCCAAAAAGTGAGCATCTACATATGTAGGAATCCTCCATACCAAGTGAACCCCAGTTCCAAACACCCACATAGATAGAATTTGTGTAGGGCTAAAATTAACTGGAATAAAAAGCAGACATCCTTAAAAATTCCACCAACCAACGAGCACGTGCAACATGGTTCTTGGCAGATTTTGGAATAAGGGGTAGAGAAGAGGAAAGGTGCGTGATGGAGCAGGTGGGCAGGAGATTGGAAGTAGAAAGCAGCAGTGGGAAAGACAGGATTTTGCTAAGAGTTTCTTGTTCTGTTTTACTTTTGAGAGTTAGTAGCCCTGGCTGTCCTGAGACTCTCACTATGTAAACCAGGCTGGCCTCGAACTCACAGAGATGGACCTGCCTCTGCCTCCCCAGTGCACCACCATTCCCGATTTGTTAAGAGCGACTTTGCTTGGCCCTCCCTACTCTACCAGGGCTCCCTACAGGCCGCAGCCAGGCCAGGTGGCCTTCACAGGTGGCCTTCACAGGTGGCCTTCACAGGTGGCCTATAGTCTTTCCCAGAGAAAGAGCGGCCTTGAAGGTGGAGCCCAGCTCAATTCTTTCCTCAGATTTGAACTGAACTTTTTCAAACTCGAGACAGAGCAGAGTTTCTTGGGACTCTGTGACAGGCAGGCGAAAGGCCTGTTGAGATTACCTGGGATGGATGGTGGGTGCCCTCGCTTTCCATAAGCCAAGTGAGAAGGAATAACTGCTCTTCGCTTCTCTCTGAGGGAAGGATGAGAATTGCAGGCCAGAGAAAGCTGAGCCGGCAGCCTCAGCCCATCTGAAGTGCCGCCAGAAACACGTCACCCCACACCTCAGATATTGACACCAAAACATGAATTTCTTCACCTGACAGGCTGGCCAGCAGTTACCAATCTCCCCACACCCCAACAGCACCAACAGCCAGAGAGGTCCCTTGGCTTCCCTTCATGCCTCTCCAGTATGAAGTCAGGGGCCCTTCATTCTACAAGGCCCTGCCTACTGGAGGAGGGATGGCAGAGAAACCTTCTCCCCAGGCAAAGGGGAGTCAGGCCCCAGCCTTCAGGTACTTACCCCACACACATGTCCAGAAGGCTCTGCTCCAGACCTTGAAGAAGAAGACAGAACTGAACTGGGAGCTGCATATATTCCCCACAGTACCCAAGAGGAAAATCAAAGGCTCCCCATCGACCTTCTCAAACTCTCTGCCCTGTGATGTGCGGAGCAGAAGAGTATTAGAAGTGGGATTTGAAGCCGGGCGGTGGTGGCGCATGCCTTTATTCCCAGCACTTGGGAGGCTGAGGCAGGCGGATTTCTGAGTTCGAGGCCAGCCTGGTTTAGCCTGGTTTACAGAGTGAGTTCCAGGACAGTCAGGGCCACACAGAA
>NW_022196893.1:29940991-29966815 GCF_008632895.1 Mastomys coucha
TGAGTTCCAGGACAGCCAGAGCTATACAGAGAAACCCTGTCTCGAAAAAACAAACAAACAAACAAAAAAAAAAACCGAAGTGGGATTTGAACTCGAGGGAGCAGAAGAGCCTTGGGGTCCTTACTATTCTAGCAGGCTGTTCCAGAGTAATGCAGCCGGTCACATAAGCAAGGGCTTAGGGGGACAGAGGCACGGGTCACATACCTGGAATCACCTGTTTTTGGCCAAGTTCTATGACCAGAGGATCTCTGGTCAGAGAAGTGTCAATAATGCGTCCATCTACCAAGCTGCCCTGAAGAAAAAAAGCAAGACCTAATCCCATCATTCTTCCCACAAGACCTAACCCCATCATTCTTCCCACAAGATCTAACCCCATCATTCTTCCCACAAGGTCACGCCCAGCCCATCTGGGACCACCCGAACTGCGTCCTGTTCCCATCTCCTCCCACCCCCATCCCCATGGGCAAAAAGGAACAGGAAGCCCCACGGGGCTGGCACTTCTTGGAGCTCTCTCTATCCTTTTCTCAGTGCTGGAGAGGAACCAGCGCGCGCAAAACAGGGAGGAAAAAGAAGCAGGCGAGAGGACGCCCCCACGTGCTAGCCGAGCTTAGGACTCAAGTTCTCTAGCATAGCTTGCCACGTGTCCAAGCCAAAGCTGACGTGTTTCAGCCGGGCGCCGCCCCTCCCAGGCCACGCCCCGGTCCCCCAAACCCCTCACCGTGTAGTGTATGTGGAGCGTGTCTCCAATGGCAGCGGATTCCGTACACGATTCAGGGGGCTGCACCTATGATCAGACTACAAGGGTCAAGGCTGCTCCTCCTAAGGCTGTTACCGTCTGGAGACAGACCCAGCACCTTTCCCCCCAGCTCAGTTCCTGCACGTCCTTTCCTCTCCGTTCACAGGACCACTTAGAGTCCCAGGCTCCCCAGCGATCCCTGGCCTTAAAGGGTAGCAGCGGGGACAGGGGTGGGTAAGGGGGGGGCACCACAGTCTCCTCACCAGGGTCTCCACTTGGAGGGTCCGGACAGGACTTTCGGTTTCTGGCCCAGCCTCAGCCCGGCACACCGCCCCACTGATCAGCAGCAGCAGCAACAGCCGAAGCGGCAGGAGCAAAGGGCACAGGGTCATGATTGGACTGGGTCGGAGCTCTGGAGCACCAGGGCAAGCTGTTCGGGTGCACGCGACCAGGACCCGTTGTCTCACTCCAGGCCAGACTGGTATGGGCGGGTTACAAGGAGCTAGCTCCTCCTCCTCCTCCCCCCACAGCCCTCCCTCCACTTTGTCCCCACCTCCCAGAGGGGAAGAGGCTGCAGGGTTCCCTACCCTGTGATCGAGGTCGCAGATTGTGAACCATCTCACAGTCTTTGTCCCAGGTCGAGGGCTGGGCCACGTGTTTGCCATTACCCACTGTAAAGGGGGGCGCTCATCTCGAACTTTCCAGTGATCAGGAAAGGGAGGCACCCTTGGTCCCATTTCACAGTTAGGGAACTTGCCCAAGGTCATCATGGCAACTGGTGACAGGATTCAAGCACAGGGCTAGCATTTGTTCTCTGCTAGTTCTTCTAAGATCTGTCCCTTCCCACTAAGCCCAGAGGCAGGCGTCTACGACAGCAACGCTCCAGCTCTCCTGATCATTCTGCTCTCAGGTATGTCCAGAGCGAGCCGGCAGCTTCTCCAGCCTCCTGTCGTGGAAAGCACTGTGGGCTATCTTCCTGTGAAGAGTGATCAATCAGAGATCTTTTCCTACACTGGTGTTTCCTTCCTGTTTTCCTCAAATCCTTTTCACAACAGCAGCATAGACATCGGTCTTGTGTTTGTGTAAGACTTCAGTTTTTAAAATGGGCTCGAGTAATTTTACGTAGCCTCACCAGTTTTGCGTTTCATGATCTGAACACTCACTGACAACCCAAGCTGTGGTACCCAGCTCCTTGGTCACTCGGAGGCTGCCCTTCCACAGCATACATATTCTTAGGCCTGTAAACACAATGCCACCTGGGAGTCTGGCCAGCAACTCAGACTACACACACGCCCAACACACACTTCCTCTTATTTGAAACAACCTGACCTCCCTGACCTGGCCTTTCGGAGAGTTCTTCTCTACGGTATTCTGAGATTTCTTCCATCTCTAATACCCAACCAGTTTCCTTTGGGATTTCCTCTCCCAGCCCCACTAGAGACCCCATATCTAGGGCAACCCCTCTAATTAAGCTCTCATTTTCTCTGGGGGTTGCTCTGTGGTATTGGGGATCCAGTCCAGGCAGGGTTCTGCTCATACCAGGCAAGCACCTTAGTTAACACCCAAGGAATTAGTTTTTAAATGCTCACTGTCCGGCTAGATAGATGGCTGAATGCTTAAGAGCATTTGCTGCTCTTCCAAAGTCCAGAGTTCAGTTCCCTGCACACATATCAGAAATGCCTAGAACTCCAGCTCCAAGGGCTCCAGTACCCTCGTCTAGCCTCCATATACATAATGAAAATAAATCTTTAAAAAATAACTGCCTGCCAGATGTTGTGGTACATACCTTTAATTCCAACACTCAGGAGGCAGAGGCAGACAAACTCCTGAGTTTCAGGCCACATAGGACTACAAAGTTAAACTTTCTTCAAAGAAGCAACAAAAACAAAACAGTAGAACCCTCACTGGTACAGTGGGATATGGGATGTACGCCTAGAATCCCGGCGTGGCTACAGAAAACCCTCCATCAAAAATCAACTGAAGCCACAGCCAGCAGGAATTCCCAGGACTGGTGGCATGCTCTGTGTCACAGGGATATGGGGTTATATAGATGTATTTTTTTTTAAAACCTATCAAATGTGCACCTAACATCTGTGCATGTGGCTAGGGAGGTAGCTCAGTGGGAGAAAGCTTGTTTTGCTTGGTTTTGGTTTCTCTCTCTCTCTCTCTCTCTCTCTCTCTCTTTTTAAAGATTTATTTATTTATTATATATAAGTACGCTGTAGCTGTCTTCAGACACTCCAGAAGAGGGCGTCAGATCTCATTATGGGTGGTTGTGAGCCACCATGTGGTTGCTGGGATTTGAACTCAGGACCTTCGGAAGAGCAGTCAGTGCTCTTAACTGCTGAGCCATCTCTCCAGCCCTGGTTTTGTTTTCTTCAACACAGGGTTTCTGTGTGTAAAGCTGGCTATGTTGGACCTTGCTCAAGGGATCAGGCTGGCCTGGAACTCAGAGATTTGCCTGCCTCTGCTTCCTGAGTGCTGGGATTAAAGGTGTGTGCCACTACCACCAGGTGCTTTTCTAGAGTTTAATGCCCAAGCACTAAAAATAAATAAATATAAAAAATTAAAATGTGTACCTCACTATATGAATATGTATTTGAGTAAATACAAAACTACACTTCAAAATCTCTCTTGGGAACTAGAAAGTTGTGGCTAATAGACATAAATGTTGAAAGCACTGGTTTAGACTTTTATAAGAGTTCCTTAAAGGGTAGGGGTGGCTCTCTGAGCTCGAGGTCAGCTTGGCCTATGTAGTGAGTTCAATGATAGCCACAGCAACACTAAGAAACCATGTCTTGAAAAACGAACATAACAAAAAAATGGCATCAGAAGATAAGAGGGCTGTTCTACCGCATGGGGTCCCGCATGGAACTCAGGCACTCTGGCTTGGTGGCAGGCACCTCCTGTGGAACATCTCACTAGCTCAGCCTTCAACTGGCTCCTCCTCCCCCTCCCTGCCACAGGCTGGAACTATAAGCATTGAAAACCACATCCAGCCAAATGTTTTATTTTGAACAAACTGTTGAACTATTAAATGAGAAACCATTTAAATATCTAACTAGACTGTATGAGAATCTCTTAATATAGGTATATAAACTTCACTTTAAGTAAAGTAATACTTGTGATGTGAACTTACTGTATTTTACAGATATGTACAGGTGCATATATTCAGAGAGCAAGAGCTTTCCTGCGGACTGGGGATGCATCTGTTGCCTAGCATGCCTAAAGCCCTGGTTTCATCCACAGCTCTGCACTAACTGCTTGTGAACACATCTGTAATCCCCGCACTTGGGAGGTGGAAGTGGGAGAATCACAAGTCCAAGATATCCTCAGCTATATAATGCATTAGTTCATAAGCCAGCCTGGGACAGACAAGACCCTTCCTCTCTCCCTCTGCCCACCCCATTTTGAGACAGGGAGCATGAGCCTGGTGACTGTGGCAGCTCTGAGGCGATTGCTGTTTATCTGCCCCTGCCACTCGGCGATTTCAGTTCTGATGTCTTTTGGGTTGATTTTAGGTTTTGTTTTTGTTTTAGTTTTTTGAGTCAGGTCTTTCTATGTAGCCCTGGCTGGCCTGGAACTCAAGCTATGTAAGCTAGGCTGGTCTTGAACTCACAGAAATCTGCCTGTCTCTGCCTCGTGAGTGCTGAAATTCAAAAGTCATATGCCACTCCACCTGGCTGAGACCCACCTCTTAAAAAATAAAGGAACCCAAAGGATGTACCCCGAGTAGGGGAGGGTGACTAGGTTAGGGCTAGGGATAGGGAGATTGAGGGGTGGGCACAACATGTTGTCCTGCATATGTGCATTGTGTGGAGCCCTAACAACAAAGGCCGCCTGGCTACACGACAAAATATGTGATCTGATAAAGCTGCGACCCTTTATCACAGTTCCTCATGCTGTGCTGACCCCCAACTGTAAAATTACTTCATTGCTATTTCATAACTGTGATTTTCCTACTGTCACGAATTGTGATGTAC
Organism: Mastomys coucha; assembly: GCF_008632895.1. Lineage (NCBI taxonomy): Eukaryota > Metazoa > Chordata > Mammalia > Rodentia > Muridae > Mastomys > Mastomys coucha. Next base: position 29,945,711 of record NW_022196893.1, read on the forward strand.
GTATCTGACATGCAGGGAACCTGACATGAAACCCCAAAGGTGCTTTGACACACAGGCTGGGAACCGCTGAGCTAAGCGCCTATATACGAGGTACTTAGTGAGTGTGCCGTCAGAACCAATGGCGCCTTGGTAAGTCAACCTGTGAAAACCCAGGAACTCTGTGGAAGAGCTGAGGCCTGAGCTACATCTTATGTGGCACTTTGTTTTGTTTTAGATAGTCTCAGGTATCCCAGGTTAACTAGTTATATAGCCAAGGCTGGCTTTGAACTCCAGATCTCCCTACCTTCACCCCCAGGTACTGAGATTATAGCATGTTTTCATGCAGTGCTGGGTAATGAGCCCAGGGCTGAATACACACTCAGCAGGCACTCTTCCAACTGAGCTATATCCCCAGCCCCGTGATGTGGAAGTTTATTTATTTATTTATTTGGTTGTTGTTGTTTGAGATAGAGTCTCTCTAGTCCTGCTTGGCTCACTCTGTAGGCCAGGCTGGCCTTGAATGCAGAGATCCACTTGCTTCTGCCTACTATGTGCTTGGATTAAAGGTACATGCCACCATGCTTGGCCTCCTTAATGTAGGATTTTTACCAAGTGAGAAAGGAAGGGTTAAAGGCAAAGGGCCAGATGTCTGGAGATCATGGGCCAGCATGGTTAATTCAAAAGCAAAGAGAGGCCAATAGAGGGGAGGATAAGAGCAGGTTGCAGAGAACTGTGAATCTCTAAAGCCTTGAGAATATCGTGTCTGAGCACGGGAGCTCACGCACAGCACAGAAGCTAACTGCAGTGCTGGCACACAGGCTCTGAAGCTCTGTAAGGCACATGAAGTGGGTAGGAGGAAAAGGGTGAGGCTATTTCCAACAGGAGCCCGAAGACTGTCAGAGGTGGATATACTGCATAGCAAGTTCTAGGCCAGCAGACCCTGCCTCGAAAATAAAACAAAAAACAAAAAAGACCCAACTTACCCAGGTTGGGCCAAGGAAGAATCATTTCTGTTGAACTACAGAGGAACTTGAACTGTGATTCTGAGAAAGACAAGAAACCTGGCCTGGCCCAGGGCATAGGTGGATAATGACATCTACAAAAGCCCTGAGCCTCTGGAAGTGTCAGGTTCAGCAGAGAACTCCTTCCCACAACCCTGGCCCAGGGCATAGGTGGATAATGACATCCACAAAAGCCCTGAGCCTCTGGAAGTGTCAGGTTCAGCAGACACAACCCCCTCTGCCACTGGGGCCTGAAACAGGGCCTTACTCTGCGTATGCTGTTTTTTCTAGTTCTGTGAATGGAACCCAGAACTTTGAACCCATGAAGCCCATGCTCCACACACTGGCCTTTAAAATATGACTTACACACTCAATCATCCGAAAATGAAGCAGTTTGCTCCCAATCCCTGTGGCTGGTCTAGTCAAGAACACTATCACTCCACCACTGCATGACGTGGCAGCCAGAACAGATCTTCCCATCCCATCTATAAGCTGTAGCAGTATGCTCTTTTTACTGTATTTGGAGACCACAGTGAATTCCTGTGGTTCCGAGCCACAAGCTGAACCTTCTATCCCTTAAAAGTCTCAGTAGTCAACTCTGTCCTAGGATGGCCCTCACCAAGACAGTTGCTTTGTGTATAGCCATTACCAAGGAATTAAACCCAGAGCTTCCTACCAAGTGATCTACCTCGTACACTCCAGGAGGGCGGCACACAGGCGAAAGGTTCAGTCTGAACCTTTGGCCTTGTCTGCCTGCCAGCTAGCTCTCAGGAAGGTGACCTGAGTTGAGATAGTGGGAGGAGGCTTGTGTAGAGAACTGCCCAGTGTGTGCCCACAAGTTTTACCTACAGTGCCCTGTTCAGGCCAACATGCAGCTTAGCATACACATTAGCTCTAACTGAAGCCCAGATGCCCTCCTACAGCTGGCAGCCAAAGTGATACCCACCCAGCAGACAAATTTCCAGCTCTGACAGTCACAGTCTGGCTCTGGACTCTCAATACCTTTACTGATTTTGCTCTTTATCACATTCAAGGTTTCCACTTCCTTGGCCCTGTCTGCACCTTTCTCAAGAACTCAGGGTCATTCTTACCAAGTCCAACAATTAGGGTCAGGAAACCCAATTAGAAAACCTGCAGAGGAAGGAAGGCATTTGGATTCCATCGTTCCCCAGTGACCAGCATGATATGCTACCTCACCAGCTACTGGGTTAGAGAGTGGGCCAAAGATGGTATTTAGTGTTGTGACAAGCTGCCCAGACCTCAGTCCCTGTACTGACCGGAAGGAAGGGAAGGGTATCCTCCCTCGGTCATTACCAAGATTTCAGAAGATTCCACGGCATCCTGAGACGGTGTCTAGCTCCCCTTCAATACAGTGGCTTAACCCATCTCAAAGAAATGCCTCAACACGGAGCAGATGAGTGTGTCTGCTCCCTGTCGATTGAATGTTTGTGTTTGAACTGGTGGGTGAAATGCAGAGGTCCCCAGCAGCTTCACCTGCTGCCCCACAAGGATGAGAAACACCACCTCATGAAGGAGACGGTTCGCCTTTCGTTCCACCTGGGCGGGCAGACCTAAGCTGCTCATTTCCTACAGAGACATTCTGAAGTGTATACCTGGATCTGGGTCCTTTGTCAAATTACAATAAATAAGCCATGGGAAGCTATTTGCTCTAAGGATCAGGTACACAAACTCATCTTTAGGGTCATTTCCTTTATCCTATATCCCCTCAAAGCCACAGAAGGCCCCCCTAGAGATAGGCAAGACCCAGTCACCTTCTTCTCCAAGTTGTTCTAGCGTCAGGACCCATCCACTAGCCTGTCATTCAGCTACATTGTTTATTATTTAATTTTTTTTTAAAGTTTTTAAAAAATGGTTCATTTTGTGTATGAGTGCCCTGTCTTCATGTATACCAAAAGACAGCACTGGATCCCATTACAGATGGTTGTGAGTCACCTCATGGTCGCTGGGAATTAAAACTCAGGACCTCTGGAACAGCCAGTGCCTTTAACCAGTTGTCATCTTTCCTGCTCCTATTCACTTTTCTTTGAGGGAGGAAGATGAGGCATCAGACAGACACAGAGCAGGCTGGCCTCACACTTCCTGAGCTCTTCCTGAGTGCGGGATCACAGGTGTACACCACCTTGCCCGGCTTCTATTATTACTGTTATTGTATTACAGCTGAGGCTATGCTTACTGCACATGCCTGTAATCCAGCTCCGAGGAGACAAAGACAGGATAGTTACATATTTGAGGTCGGCAAGCAGGTCATGGAGGCTGCTGTGGCGCATGCCTTTATCCCAGTACTTAGGAAGCAGAAGCAGGTAGATCTCTCTGAGTAAAAGGATGGCATGGTCTATAAACTGAGTTCCAGAACAGCTGGGGATGCACAAAGAAACCCTGTCTCAAAAAACAAAACTAAACACGTTTGAAGTCAGCTTGTGCTATACTGAGACCTTATCTCAAAACAACAACAAAGTAACAAAATACAGCTCAGAAAGTGATCTATTTATTAACAAACAAAGCATTAGAAAAGGATATTCCTAACTTCTTAGCTGCAGAAGCCTGGAAGAGTCAGGAGGAGGAGAAGTGTCAGGTTTTTAGGGAAAGTAATGTGGATGAGACAGGGTTGGTGGCAGGTGGAGGTTTGATCAGAGAAATAGAGAAAAAGCAATGGTTAGGAGGGTGGGGTAAGTAGAGGAAAAGGAACACTGTCCGGAGAAAAAGGGAGAGGCAATGAGGGCAGATTAAACACTTCATGGCTGGATGTGGGGCTCAAGCTCTGGACCAAGGGAAGAAGAGGTTTCCTGCTGACTAAGGGCAGCAGCGCGCCCTCCCTTCGTGTGGAGTAGTCTTCAGTGACAGCAGGAGACACCAGGGCAATGGGAAAGGAGCAGGGATGTAAGCTTTACTGAAGGTATACCTCAAGACACCCCGTTAGATTTCTGAGTGGGCCACACACCCAAGTGCAGGGGCTTCACGCTGAGGAGGCCGTCAGGTCTGCTGTGCTGCCCAGATGGGCACCCTGTGCTTACAGTCCTCCCCAGATGTTTACCCTGTGTTTACTGCCCTGCCCAGATGTTTACCCTGTGTTTACTATACTGCCCAGATGTTTACTGTCCTGCCCAGATGTTTACCCTGTTTACCGTCCTGCCCAGATGTTTACCCTGTGTTTACTGTCCTGCCCAGATGTTTACCCTGTGTTTACCGTCCTGCCCAGATGTTTACCCTGTGTTTACTGTCCTGCCCAGATGTTTACCCTGTGTTTACTGTCCTGCCCAGATGTTTACCCTGTGTTCACTATACTGCCCAGATGTTTACTGTCCTGCCCAGATGTCTACCCTGTGTTTACCATACTGCCCAGATGTTTACTGTCCTGCCCAGATGGGCACCCTGTGCTTACAGTCCTGCCCAGATGTTTACCCTGTGTTTACTGTCCTGCCCACATGGGCACCCTGTGCTTACAGTCCTGCCCAGATGTTTACCCTGTGTTTACCATACTGCCCAGATGTTTACTGCCCTGCCCAGATGTCTACCCTGTGTTTACCATACTGCCCAGATGTTTACTGTCCTGCCCAGATGTCTACCCTGTGTTTACCATACTGCCCAGATGTTTACTATAATTTTGTTACTGTTATGAATCGTAATGTAAATATTTGATATGCAGGATATCTGATATGTGGCCCTCAAAGGTGTCACAACCCACAGGTTGAGAACTGCTTGCCTGAAGTCTATGGCAGGTGGTAAATACAGGTAAATTGAGCACGGAGCTCTTTAGGAGTTGGTCAGTCCTAGAGCCCCCCCACACTAGCACTTGGTTCGTTAGACTTCCTTCAGTGTGTCAGGAAGAAGGTACCATAACCAGCATTCCCAATCACCTACACTCCTCCATGACTTCCTCTCCACGCACTGAGGAATGTCCTCCCACCTCTGCAGAGAAAGGACGCTGTGGAAAGAACCACACAGCTTCCCGCCGCCGCACAGCGCTGCTCAAGGACAAGGGGCTGCTCCGGAGCTGCGTAAAACAAGTTTAATTTCCAACCAGGGCACAGTCATTGCATTATCCCACATTTCTGAGCAAGGATAGAGAAGGCAAGTTATTAAACATGTACAGTCTACATTCCAGAGAAAGCAAAAAGAAAAAAAACCCACTTCAGAATTGCAGATACCACTGTAACGTCACAAATTTTGGAGGTGGAGGGAAGGGGGAGTCTCCAGAAAGAAAGGTAGAACAAGATCAAAAATTAAACCAACTTGAGAAAAGCAAGAGAGGGAGTTCACAGAAATGGCATGAAACACCCAACCCCTAAAGATGGATTAGGGAAATGTAGAACGCACCCCACCTCCCCACAAAACCAGGTATGTTACCAAGATGTTACTGCCCCCTGCTGGACGTGTCTGGAGCAGCACGCATCAAGGCAACGTTCAAGGCTGCTTCAGCCTGCTCAGCCCTGATCAGGCTGGTCCCAGGAGGTGGAGAAAAGTAAGAAGCAGTGTAAGGGTGCAGGAGTGGGATGAAGTCGGCAATGTACAAGACCTACTGGAACTAGCATCAAAGTGGGGAGGCCAGAGAGCGTGGCAGGGAAAGAGGCCAAGTCCTCACCAATTTCAAAGCAAAGATAGAGTAGGAAATCAAATAGAAGACAAAACCAAAACCAAACTGGCAAAGTGGTGAGTGAACCGAGAAGGCAAACAGGCGCTCACAGCAGCAACAGAGGGGGACTCAGGGAATGGAAGGAACCCATCTAAAATGAAACAGAACCCCTGGCACCCTATGTAGAGATTACACACACACACACACACACACACGCACACGCACACGCACACGCACACTCACACGCACACGCACACGCACACGCACGCCCTTGGTGTCTGGGATATCGCAGCACTGCCTGCACTGAGAGACATCCTGGAACCTCACACAGCTCAGCTGACTGTAGGCTGGGGAACCCATCTGCCTGCTATAGACAAAGGTGGCAGGAAAGCTGGCCACCGCGTGTGTGACCTTAGCAGAGAGGTTACTGCAGCTGTTCTGGAGCTCAGGGCGCAGCCAGCACACACAGGAGCGCACAGAACAGCTACAGCTTCAGTGCAGTGACAAGTCAAGACCCAGTCAGACCCAGTCAGAGCTACTGGAACAGGCGCCCTCTACAGACCTGAAGCAGCAGCCGAACAAGCAGAGGATGATGGAGGGAGGGCCCCGAAGATCACAGTTCCAGCCGTAGCCATGCAGGGCCCTATGGCATCTATTCCAATGCCACAACTATTCAAGGACCGGGTGAAGACTGGGAAGAGCCGTCAGGAAGGAGGGGGACGGGACATGGAGGACGACAGAAACTCATCTTTCCTGGCCCTGCACTAAACAGAACTGGAGAACGGGGTTGATACTGAGGTGGGCTATGTTACCCCCAATCCAGGGCTTCTCATGACTCCATCAGGTCAGTCCTCATCAGGCCGGCAGAACTAAGAGGAAAAAAATCTCTGACAGACAGACCCGCCCAGCCCCCAAGACCAGAAGGCAGGAACAAGACTGCTCCATGCCTTACCTTCTCCTCCTCACGAGAGTCAGATCCAGGCCTTCCCAGACCACTGTCCCCTCTACATGCAGGTCCCACTAAGCTACCTCCCTCTGAGTTCCTGGGGAGCAGATCTGAGGACGGTGGGGGAGGATTGATACAGCACTCTAGACTGATAGCATGAGGGGCTCCTTTCCTCCCTACTCATGAGGCAGAGTTGCACGGCAGGCTTCTTAGGAACAGTGACCCAGAGACCAAAGCCACTTCATGTGCTCGAAACAGTGGAGAAGGAAGGATAAGACAGATGGCTTTAGGAGCCCATCATGCATCCTAACATCCAGGAATGCCACCCGCCGAGAGGGAAACAATGGGACCCACCTACATCCCCTTATCTCACCAAAACAGAAGGGCAGGCAACAGATTCTTAGTGCGCAGTGTCCTGGCTGCAAGCCCTGAGCTGCGCTTTGCTCCCTCCCGACCCTACATATATATCTCTCTATACACGTATATACAGGCGCACACATGCACGCACACACAGAGAGGCCCGTGCAATGTCCATGTAGAATAGGAGAGGGTGCAGAAGGAAAGGAAGACAGGGAGGAGAGTGGCCAGGGACACAGGGAAGGGACTCAGATGCCAAGAGCACAGCAACCAGTGCCAAACAGCAGACAGAGAACACCTGACTCTTCCTCCTGAAACCAAGGGGGACCACCCCACAAAACCATGACAGCGTCATTCTGTTTTAAATCCAGTAAATTGGAACGATTCATCATGGGGACCGTGTCAGTGCACAGGGAAGGAGGGAGGCGTGGAAGGCGAGGCGCTGGCCGGGCACGTGGACATGATACCCAGGACCTGGGCCACACTTTCAAGAGGAAGAAAGGGGGAAACTGGGGTAAGGAGACAACAGGTATGTGTCAGGAGTGGGTGGGGTAGTCAGAGAGGGCTGCCTGGCTCTCACTTCTTGTTTTTGAGCTGATTGGCCAGCCAGTCCAAGCCTTCATACAGCCCGTCCCCGCTGGTAGCACAGGTGGCCTGAATGTACCAATTGCGGTGACGCAGAGAATGCAGCCCCAGCTTGTCTGTGATTTCAGCAGCATTCATAGCATTCGGCAAATCCTGCAGCACAAAGGAACACACACAAAGATACCTCAGGATCTTTCAAAGGCTTCTAGAGGACCCATTTGCCAAAGGCACACATAAGGCCACCTTCTCGTTATCTCAGGAAACCCAGATCAAGATCTGAACGAACTGCTCCAGGCCCAGTAGTCCCAGAACAGCAGAGCCAGGAACTAGATAGAGAAGGGGTAGGGCTTTAAGTGTGTGTGTGATTCAGACGACCAAACAAGTCTGACAGCAGAAGCAAGGCTAGCCCTAACACCGAAGTACTGGGAGGATAAAAGTCCTGAACAGACATACTACCATATTACTCCCGAGGACTAAAGTGCTGCTAGATAAGCTGGGCTGGGGAACAAGGAGAGGGGCATAAAGAAGGCAAGTGCTTCTCCTTCTCACACTTCCACACTGACTGCAGGAGTCCCAGGCCTTTCACCCACAAGCCCCAAGGCCCCACGACTCCTATAGCCAGGATGCTCTCTCCCAGATGCAGGGGAAGGGAGAAAGCTTACCTGTTTGTTTGCAAACACAAGGAGTACAGCATCCCGGAGCTCATCTTCTGCCAGCATCCTCATCAGCTCTTCCCGGGCCTCATTCACTCGCTCCCGATCATTGCTGTCAACCACAAATATCAAGCCTGGAGAGCAGAGAGAGTGTGGGACACACAGAGACACTGGCTGTCTCCTGTCCACCCCTCACCACGCCCTCCAGACACATGTTCCCTTTTTTCCACTTCATCAGGGCAGGGGCTGGCTACCCATAACTGAAGAGCCCAGCCATGCCAACCCCAGGAACTGTCTGTCGTACCTTGGGTGTTCTGGAAGTAGTGTCTCCAGAGGGGCCGGATCTTGTCCTGGCCGCCCACATCCCACACTGTGAAGCTGATGTTCTTATACTCCACTGTCTCCACATTAAACCCTGAGAGGTAAAAGAGTCAATGGCCACTGGCCTCAAACACCACACCTTCAAGTAATAACCCGATGAGCTTACTCCATTTCTTCTCAGCTTTAGATGTGACATCAACAGCAGAGAACTTAAGGGACCTTGTAGTCCTTGACCTGGGTAGCCTAAAGGAAACTTAAAAGGGGTTGAGAGATGGTTCAGTGGCTAAGAGCACTTGTTCTCTCAAAGGCCAAGGTTCAAATCCAAGTACCCACATACTGGCTCACAACCATCTGTAACTCCAGTTCCACGGGGTCTGATGTCCTGTCCTGACCTCCATGTCCATAGACATGTATGCATATGGTGTGCGCGTGCGCGCACGCACACACACACACACATACATTCATTCATACAGGCAAAACATAAACACACATAAAGTAAGTGTATGTTATATATTATTATAAGGTATGTATTTTTTAGGAAGGAAAATTGAAGAAGTCAACAACGGTGAGCTCTGATCAGAAGGCTCACAGCTGCCTATGTAATCCTGAACCACCGCTCTCCTGTTCCCTCAGACTCTGGTCCTCCATTCTACAAAGAAAGGACTCTATTCTGTCCCTTGATCAATAAAATATATCTAAGCTAAGATGTGGGGTGAAGGCCGGGCAGTGGTGGCGCACACCTTTAATCCCAGCACTTGGGAGGCAGAGGCAGGCGGATTTCTGAGTTCGAGGCCAGCCTGGGTCTACAGAGTGAGTTCCAGGGCAACACAGAGAAACCCTGTCTCGAAAACCAAAAAAAAAAAAAAAAAAAAAAGATGTGGGGTGGAAAGGCAGTGGAAAGCCCGAGACAGAAGCTACAGTGCTGGAGCCCCAAGCCCTATGTTTGTAGCAAACTTCTCCCTTGAACAGGCAGGTCTTAACCAAGATTGCCACCGAAGATCTAAACCAAAGCAATTGCAGGCCTTTGGCAGAAACATCAAAGCCCTTCACCTGCTTCCAAACAACACAGAGAACAAACCAGCCCTAATGCCTGAGGGCAGCTGCTGAGTGCCAGGCTGCGGAACTTCCCGCATCAGGGAGGGCCAGGGCAGGTGGGCAAACGGCAGCTCCAGCACCTGCCCAAGGCAAACAGACTCTCTCTCTGAAGCCCACGAAGTGTATGGACCTGCTTGGGGAGAACGGGCCAGGAGGGAGATCCTGCAGCAACCCCCCCTCCCCGCCTGCCCCCTCAGCCCACAGACAGGCCAGGAGGGAGATCCTGCAGCAACCCCCACCCCGCCTGCCCCCTCAGCCCACAGACAAGCTGGCCCTTACCAATGGTCGGGATGGTGGTGACTATCTCTCCGAGTTTCAGCTTGTACAGGATGGTGGTCTTCCCTGCGGCATCCAGGCCCACCATCAGGATGCGCATCTCTTTCTTCCCAATTAGGCTCTTCAGAAGGTTCCCAAAGATATTGCCCATGATTACAGTGGCTGCTTTAAGTCAATGGGGCCCAGGTAGGGGCAGTGGTAAACTGGTTTTAGCCTGGTCCCTGGTATGGAGGGCTTGATCCTATACAAAGGAAACAAAAACTCCTTACCATCAATTGTTTCTAAGGACTTCACATTCATGGAATTTGCCAGTCATAGCTGGAGTTCATTCACTACTGGCTAAGCACCATATGGGGCTATGAATACCAAGGCCCACTCACACAGAGACTGAATATCTGAGAGCAGGGGCAAGGCAGGAGGCAGCAAGACCTTGCTATTTATGCCAGTGATCACTGCACTGGCTGGGAAGGTGTTTACCTCATCTTTGCAGGTCTGCACCTGAAAGTTGAGAAGGCTCTAGTCGGAGATTTCCAAAGTCATTTCAACTCTGATGTTCTGTTACACCTCAGAGCACTGCAAACCCACTGCCTCTCCCTTCGCCAACCTTACCCTGAGACTTCTGAGATGAGGAGTGGCCCTCTAACTCCCTGCAAGGCGCAGGCTTGCTTACACTCTGCTCTGGTCAAGAGAATGCTCCCTCCTCTCGGCAATTCCATTTCCCTTCAACATAGTGTGACTGAGGAAGGAAACAGCACCCAGGACTCCTAAGGAGCTGGGCCTTCCCACTCACCCTGTCTATAAACTGCATCCTGTGCTGGGAGGGTGGGGAAGGCTTTGCGCTCTCTCAGGCTCACCCAGGGAGAGCTGTCCCATAGTCATCTACAAGGAGATAATCATCTTGTCCCTCTGTCTTCCCTAGCCCGTCAGCCTGTTCTCCACAAAACAGCCAAGGTGATTTTAAGGCCAAACCAAGCCCTTTGGTTCTTCGGTTCCAAACCTTTGGTTGCTTCAAGCTCCCTTCAGTAAAACCAAGAGACCTTGCGGTGCTGTGTTCCTGAAACCTAAGCAATGCTTGGTGCAGTTCAACAGTCAACTCTAAAGATCTCCATCAACCTTACCTACAGCTCAAGCAAACTGGGTGTTCCCCAGTGATTCACAGCGACCCCTGACAACGCCTGCTAAGTGGGTGAGGAGAGCCATGAGCCCTGTGAGGATGCAGAGCACCACTCCTCTCAGCAGACACTGCATTCATGTCCTGTCAAGGGACAGCCAGCCACAGGATGTGTAACAGGACAGATGTGCTAGCTCACACCTACACACTCCACAATCAGGAAGTGGCACCAGAAGAATCTCAAGTCCCAGAGCAAAACCACTGCTCACAGCAACCCCACCCAACAAACAAAACGGCATCTTAAAAAATGGTTCCGGCTGGCGAGATGGCTCAGCGGGTAAGAGCACTGACTGCTCTTCCAAAGGTCCTGAGTTCAATCCCCAGCAACCACATGGTGGCTCAAAACCACCTGTAATGAGATCTGATGCCCTCTTCTGGTGTGTCTGAAGACAGCTACAGTGCACTTATAAATAAATCTTTAAAAAAATGTTTCATTGCTTTTATATCTTACTTTAGGTATGAAGATTTTGCTTGCATATATTTCTGTACCATGTGTGTCCTTGTGCCCATAGAAGCCATTAGATTCCACTGGAGGTATGAATGGCTGGGGGGGGGGGCTAGACAGATGGCTCACAACCATCTATAATGGGATCCAATGTCCTCTTCTGGTGCACAGATATACATACAGACAGAGCACTCATACATGTAAGATACATAAATAAATAAACCTCTGTTTTAAAAATGACCGATTGTAAGCTGCTATGGGAATGCTGAGAACTAACTCAGGTCTTCTGCAAGAACACATGCTCTTACCCAGAGTCATCTCTCTATTCACCCAAAAATGTTTGAGCTAGAGTCCCTATTGCCCAGGCTGGCCCCAAATTCACCATGTAGCCAAGGATAAACTTGAACTTCTGATCTTCTTAACTCCACCTCCTAAGTGCTAGTATTACAAGTGTGCACTAAATACTTGGCCTAGAAATGCACCTCTGAAAACAGTCATGCAGTGGGGGTTCAGAGCACCCAAGCCAGCCAGTTCTCTGTGCCTCAGGAGGCATGTGTCAGCGGGCAGTTTGTTCAGCGATCCTCACAGGCCAGCTGCTGGCCCTCTCTAGAGTCTGGAAACCTGCAACACACACAACCCCAAACTTAAACCCCGGAATGTGCGAGGTGGACAGTCAAGGATCCTAGTTACGAGGTGAATCGGGAAATCTGTTGGAAATTTAGTCACTTTTTTGAAAACTTCTTTAGGCTCGTTTTTGTTGTTTTGTTTCCCCTATTCCTCTGTAGCAAATTCCAGACTAGTACACAGAAGTCAGATCAACGGTCCCTGGGGACTGAAGTACTAGGCTGTCTAAAAATAAAAAAGTGAGTGTAGCAGTGTTTTATCTTCAGACATCCCCAGACTTCCACTAAGGAGCCAGGTGTGGCTCTCCCAGGTCTCCCAGAAGAGCCCTATCTCTGACCCACAAAGCTCACACCCCAGCAACAGGGATTGTTGGACTTCAGGACTCAATCTCAGTCCTGTTGCCCTTCCGGCCTCAACTCATCCAGTCAGGTCTAAGGCTCTTGCACACTCTTTAAGGTGAGTGACAGGGACACCTGTCCAGCTACTAAGATCAGGTCATCCCAGCCTCTGCAACCTATGGTAGCTGGGTTTCTGGTACCACGACTTCCACAAGGAAAACTTTCTCCATGTTTCTTGGGATGGAGCAGAAAGATGGCATTTGCTGAAGATTTGTCATAAGGCTCTGGCCTAGTGACATCATACACCTCTCACTGCCCTTTATGACCAAGCTAGCACTGATCACAAGAGCACAGCGAGACCAGCAGCTGAAAGAGAAGATTAGCAGGCAGTACTCCTGGCTCGGAAGCTCTAAGTAACGCTCCGCTCCGCTTCTCTGCTCAACTGTCACGCTGAGGTTACAATTCAAAGTTGACCCTAACCTGACAACAGAGACCCAGACTCCAGGGCAGCACTGAGGTGGGAGGAGGGAGGGAGGAACTGGCTGCACGTCTGCCCGGCAAAGTCCCTGAAGGATGTAAACTTCTCATGCAGCACACATTACCCTATGACTTGCTTCCTTATTAACTGGTACACAGTCATCTCCCTGATTAAAGTGTAATCCCCTCTGTAAGGTCTATAGCCTTGGTTTCCTGGGGCCTGTCTTCACTCCCAGGACTAGATCACTATGGATGATCCATCATGCATACTGACTTAAGTTTCAACCAGAGATACCCCTGTATCATCTCTTATGTCCAGTAGGATTAATATCTATGGACTAAAGATAGTTGATCAATGTGCTGTAAAGCTGGGTATGGTGAAATACACCTGTGATCCCAACACTTAGGACCTGAAGGCAAGAAGATCAGAAGTTCAAGGCTATCCACAGCTACCTATCAAGTTTGAGGCCAGTCTGGCTTAATGTGGGATGGGGTGGGGGATTCATAAGAACGCCGTATCAAAGCCACATGCACTACATCTCCATGTTCACTGCCTACTGACACTGTCACCACATACCCAAAATAAAGGTTGGGGGGCGGGAGGAGGTCATGAATGGAAATAAATCCAAGGAGACAGACAAGCCAGATAAAAGCCACAAAGCTGTCTGCTAAACCTGCCCCAAAGCTCTTTCAAAAAGCCCTACAGACAGGAAGCTAGGGCACCCAGAAGGAAGTAGGGGGAGCGGGTTATGGCAAGGATGGGGACAGAAATGGAGGGAACCGAGGTACAAACAGACAAGGCGTAGAGGGCTGAAGCACTACAGATGACAACAGAAATGCGTGTATAGTTTTTTTAGATGGTGGGGGTGTGCCTGTATTATATGTGTATGCGTGTATTATGTATGTACGCTGTGAACATGCCTAAGGATGCCGGAGGAGGGCATTGTATCCCATGAAACTGGAGTTACTGATGTTACTAAGTTACTAAGTCACCATGTGGGCGATGAGAACCAAGTGTTGGTCCCGTGCAAGAACATCGCATGCTCTTAGCGTCCACCTCTTGACCCATGTACATTCTTTATAACTGTCTCTCTAGTGACTTCACAGTGTGAAATGCCGCCTTTTATCATCTTATAAATTATTTATTAGCACACAGAACATTTCTTTGTGAGCCAGCAAGATGACTCACCCACCCAAGAATGGTTCTGTCTCCTCATCACCTGAGTTAGAGCCCAGGGCCCACAGCCCAGGACCCACAGCTCCTCAAGGCTGTGCTCTGACCACCTCACATTCGTGGCAGCACGAGGAACATATATATACACACATAATAAATGTAATTTTATGAGGGGAAGCGCACTTCATTGTGCTGGGGTGAACAAGTCATTAACAGGATGTCCCCCAAGCCAGACTGACATAGGAGAGAACCCCTTCAGTTGCTAGTTTCAATGCATTCCTCTTGGCTCTCAAGAAGAGATGCCCTGATATTGACAGATATAGTAATCACCTTGACTTTGTCCTGTGGGAACACTCAAAAGTAATTGTATTTCTCATTCATTTATGTATCTATGCACATCTGGCATGCTACGTACATGCACAGGTCAGAAGACAACAAGGGAGATGCCTCTCCTAACCATGAGGATCCCAGAAACCAAGCTCAGGCCTTCATACTTGGTGGCAAGCACCTTGACCTGCTGAGCTAGCTCAATGACCCCTAAAAATTCATTTTTATGTCCTCTTCCCTGTCCACCATCACCACAGACTTAATTCTTTAAAGCCAGAGACTGGTGGGCTTTTGCCTTTACATGTGTCACATCTGGACGGGGCAGTGGCATAACTAACACAGTGGATTCTTACAAGAGTGGGGGGTGTGGGGGGGTGGCGCTCCTCTTCCAAAGATCCAGCCTTCAGACTGACAGCTCTGCCCTTTGCATCTCACCTCCTGAACAATCACACTGGTTTACCAATGTTTAACCACATACTTAACAAGAAATGGCAATCCTTACTGCAAACTTTCTCTACTCAGAGTAACAAAGATGTCCTTGAAGACAGGCAGTAGTAGTGCACACCTTTAATCCCAGCACTTGGGAGGCAGAGGCAGGCGGATTTCTTAGTTCGAGGCCAGCCTGGTCTACAGAGTGAGTTCCAGGATAGCCAGGGCTACACAGAGAAACCTGTGGAGAGCCGCTTGAGCCACGCCCTAAGATGGCGCTGGCTTCTGCCATCCCAAGAGCGAGCAGTCTCGTAAACAAGCCCTTATTTGGCTAAGCTTGCTGCCCTTGGTTGCTTCCGCATTTGGTGACCTATCCGCTTTTGCCACATGGCCCATTGCGATTGGCTAAGCTTGGGAGTACTTAACGGCCAAGGGTGTTGCCCTGGGAGTCAGAAGATTGTTCAAGGTTCCTGAATAAACTGCTAAAAGAAGAGCTCATGGGTCGCATCTTTCTTGCTGGTCAAGGCGGACGCAACAGTTGGTGGCTCCTACGGGGAACCTCTTGAGACTCAGAACTTTTTACAGTCAGGGCAGCTGGCTGGTAAGTTCCCAGGTAAGTTGGGGCAATAAGGACCTCGGAAGTAGAGGCTATAAGGACTCCGAGAAGGAGCAATAAAGCTTTGTGGAGCGGTGAACCGAAAGCAAAACGAAAGTAACCATGGGTGCTTCACAATCGCACCCAATTTTTCTGGCTCTTCAAGAGCTGTTATTGTCAAAAAAATTTAGAAATCAAGAAGAGCACACTGGAGAGGTTCCTTAGTGAGTGTGATACTGCTGCCCCTTGGTTCGCGGTGTCTGGGAACCTCACCCTTTCATGCTGGGATAAGCTAGGGAAGGATCTAGATTCCTCCTGGGACCAGAGTATTTTGAAAGCAGGGTTAAGACCTGTGTAAAAGCTCGTTAGGAGCTGTTTGGAGGATCAGCGCTGTTTTAAGACTGTAGAAGAGGAGAAAGCCACATTAGAGCAGCTGAAAGAAGAGTGATCTGTGAAGTCAGACAAGGGAGCTTCAGACACCGAGCGGTCTGATACAGATGAAGAATTACAGGCTTTGATTGAGAAGATTGAGAAAAGCTCTATTAAAGAAAAGCACAGGAAGAAGGGCCCAGAGAATGACAGCCCCCAGGCTGCGTGCTGTCAGTGCCTCCCCACTATAATCCAATCAACAGTGGGGGTTCAGGCCGCTCCTTTTGCCCAGAGGTTTGGTAAGCGGTGAGGTCGGAGCTCCAGCTCGCCTGCCCAGTTTTTTAAGGTGCTCAAGGAAACAGATATGAGGAACTGCTTGATTTTAAAGTAATTAAATCCTTGGCTGAATCTGCTCATACTTATGGCATTACTGCCTCTTTTATTTTAGCTCAGGTGGAGGCTCTTAAATAGACATTACATGACTCCAAGAGATTAGAACAGCTTGGCCAAGGCTTGCTTGACTCCTGGCCAGTATTTGGACTGGAAGGCATTTCTGATTGAGTTTGCCAATGATCAGGCTAATGCCAATCGAGCTGCTGGCAACCAAGCCTGGGATCGTGATATGTTGTTGGGCCAGGGGAGGTTTGCCGATCAACAGACTGGATATCCACCCCAGGTTTTTGAGCAGGTGAATCAGATTGCCATCAAGGCCTAGAAATCATTGCCAAATAAAGGAGAAGTGAACGGAAATCTTACAAAGATTTTACAAGGCCCTATAGAACCATTTTTTGATTTTGTGGCACACCTAGTAGAAGCTACCAGAAGGATCTTTGGTGATCCTGATGCAGCTTTGCCTTTGATTAAACAATTAGTGTATGAACAGTGCACCAAAGAATGCAGTGCCGCCATTACTCCCTATAAGAACAAGGGATTGGAGGCTTGGATGAAAGTGTGCCGAGAACTTGGGGGTCCTTTGACCAATGCTGGGCCTGCAGCAGCTGTGATCCAATTGACTCAGAACCAAGAAGGAAACTCAGGGGCATGTTTCAAATGTGAAAAATTTAGACACCTTAAAAGGCAATGCCCTGAAAAGAGTGAAGAGAATACAAGAAGTGGCCAACACCCCAAGCAGCCAGGACTCTGCCCTAGGTGTAAAAAGGAGAACCATTGGGCTAATGAGTGTAGATCCGTTAAAGATATTAATGGACAGCCCCTGACCGAGGGATATGGTGGTGCCCGTTCAAAAAATGGGCAGAGGGGCCCACGTCCCCAGAGCCCGCAAATATATGGGGCAGTAGAGAATCAAAACAGAGAACAGAGAGAAGAGAGATGGCCAACCCTCCGCCATCTGAAGAACCGAGGAGAGCCACTCCAGGTTCAACAGGGTTGGACCTCCGCTCCACCACCAGACTTGTATTAACTCCTCAGATGGGGATCCAGTTAATAGAGACTGACTTTAAAGGACCCCTTGAACCAGGAACAATGGGATTGCTACTCAGCAGATCATCTTCTGCCCTCAGAGGACTGATTGTCCATCCTGGTGTGATCGATCCTGATTACACCGGAGTGATTAAGATCATGGTGGCTTCCCCTAGAGGCATCACAGCTATCTCTCCAGGAGATAGGATAGCCCAGTTAGTCATTCTCCCTAGTTTACATGCAAAATATGCAGCTAAGCCACAGAAAGGGGCAAAAAGGGTTTGGCTCGTCAGGAACTGATCTTACATTCCTGTCCTTGGATTTAGATCAAAGGCCAGTGCTTGAATTAAAAGTGGAAGGAAAAAACATTTTAGGCCTATTGGACACAGGAGCAGATAGAAGTATCATTGCTAAGAAAGATTAGACATCAGGCTGGCCAGTACAAGCTTCCTCACAGACCTTACAAGGCCTGGGTTATGCAAAGGCTGCGGATATGAGTACAAGACAGCTGAAGTGACAAGATAAAGAGGGACATTCCAGAGTTATGCAACCCTATGTGTTAGAGTTGCCAATTTCCTTATGGGAAAGAGATCTGTTGAAAGACATGGGTTTTAAGTTGAACAATGAATATTCTGATACCGCCCAGAAAATGATACAAGACATGGGTTACTTCCCGGGCCTTGGTTTGGGGAAGCATCTTCAAGGACATAGGAGCCCGGTGCCAACAAAATAAGTTACAGACAGGGACTGGGTTTTTCCTAGGGGCCGCTGAAGAGAGAATTCCTATTACTTGGAAGACAGAGGAGCCAGTGTGGGTTCCTCAGTGGCCCCTCTCCTCTGAAA
This sequence comes from Mastomys coucha, assembly GCF_008632895.1. NCBI lineage: Eukaryota > Metazoa > Chordata > Mammalia > Rodentia > Muridae > Mastomys > Mastomys coucha. The sequence continues at coordinate 29,963,726 of NW_022196893.1, forward strand.
AATTGATTGCTACAAAAGCCCTGGTGGCTGAACAGTTGTCCCTGTTTTCAACATCAGAGATCAGACCTCTACTCTTGCCTGTTTCCTTTAAAAACTAAAAGGAGGAACTGTGGAGAGCCGCTTGAGCCGCGCCCTAAGATGGCGCTGGCTTCTGCCATCCCAAGAGCGAGCGGTCTCATAAACAAGCCCTTACTTGGCTAAGCTTGCTGCCCTTGGTTGCTTCCGCATTTGGTGACCTATCCGCTTTTGCCACGTTGCCCACTGGGATTGGCTAAGCTTGAGAGTACTTAACGGCCAAGGGTGTTGCCTTGGGAGTCAGAAGATTGTTCAAGGTTCCTGAATAAACTGCCAAAAGAAGAGCTCATGGGTCGCATCTTTCTTGCTGGTCAAGGCGGACGTGACAGAAACCCTGTCTCAAAAAAACAAACAAAAAAAAAACAACAACAACAACAAAAGATGTTCTTGGATTGCTTTTAAGAAGAGGATCAGCTAGGGATGACCTGTGGTCCTCCCCTCCTTCAGTGCCGAGATTACATCTGATTGTACTACCACACCCAGAAAAACACTCTCCCAAGTGAGATCTAAACCCTACCCTTTCTTGAATTTATAGTGCCCTTTGGATTTTGGTGCTTCACAAGGAAGTTTAAATTTTCTGTACAGTTCATAACTGTCCCTGCTGAAATACTATAACTATTTATTAAATATTTTTATATATCTTTAATAAACCCAGATACAATTTAGCTTGGGTAGGAGGAGCTGACAAATCCTGGCCATTTTCCACACACAGCTGACCCCAGAACTAGTTCAGGAGCATCTTTAGAGGACTAGAGTAAAACTGGGGAACCGTCCCCTTTATTAATATGCAAATGATGCTGATAAAGATCTAATTAATACCCAGCAGCCAAGAAGCAGCTCTCTGGAGCAGCCAGGGTTTGTGACCTTTTAGCATAATTAAGAGCTTGACTTCGCATTCCAAAGAAGATGCTAGTTTCTGGCTTTCTCTATTCCTCTCTGCTTGTTAAGACACAGTGCTCTGTCCTCGTCACTAGGACAGTGGTAGCCCCTGCCTATACAGACAATCATGATCTCTGCTTGTAAGCCCTGGCCTTTTAGGGCTGAGATACTGCTCCAACCCTATGCAATTCTTGCACCAGAATGCATTCCTAACACAACAGCAAACCGCAGCTAAACTGGCCAGGGAGCAGCTCACTTGGAAAACTATCTTCCTGTGTGCATGAAACTCTTGAGTTTGACCCCCACTGTTCATAAAAACAGTCACGGTGAGCTGTTCAGCCATCTTGGCTTATGTGCTGAGCCTCAGGGCGCTGTGATGGTCGTCAGCCCCATCAGCCAGGCACACTCCTCCCATCTGACTGCAATGTTGGCCCTTCCATCCTCTTCAGATGAAGGCAGAACCTTTCAACCCTGCACTGCCTGGCAAGTAAGTAAGAGCAATGGATTCCCAGGTCATTTTCAATTGAGGACTCTTATCACTAATAGGAATGGTATGGAAAACACTGATAACCACAAGACCAATAGTTTAGGGCTCAGTGAGTCGCATTAGTCTCCTGGACTAATTGCTGGCTAGTCATAGCTGTAATATATTTTTGGCTGTATTTTTGTTTGTTTCTTTGTTTTTGAGACAGGGTCTTTGTAGTCCTGGATGTCCTAGAGCTTACTATGTGGACCAGGCTGGCCTTCAACTTACAGGGATCGTCTGGTCTCTGCATCGTAAGCTCTGGGAACACACACCCAGCTGTAACTCCAGCTCCGGAGGATCCAACGCCCTCTTCTGGCTCCCACAGGCATTGAACACACAAGGTACACTTACCAAGATGCAGGCAAATTTCGCATCTCCATGGAAAATAAGTTTTTAAGTTCCTGGTAGCAAGAGGTAGCAGTAGAAGACAAGAGAGATGTGAGACATCAATACGGTAGGATTCACTGGGCACAGGACTTGGAGGCAGAGGCTGGAGGATCTCTTTGAGTTCAAAGCCAGCCTGGTCTAGACAGCAAGACAGCCAGGGTCAAACAGAGAGACCCTGTCTCAGAAAAAAATAGAACTCACAGGGCCTAATGTTGGACTAAACGTAAGAGGAAGAGTAGAAAAGTCAATGACAACTTGGAACTGGATGACAATTCTTTGGACAGAAAAAAACCAAAGGCTGGGGAGATGGCTCAGTGGTTAAAAGCACTGACTGCTCTTCTAGAGGTCCTGAGTTCAATTCCCAGCAACCACATGGTGGCTCACAACTATCTGAAATGGGATCTGATGACCTCTTCTGGTATGTCTGAAGACAGCTACAGTGGACTTACATAAATAAATAAAGTTTTTTTAAAAATTGAGGAATATATCTGGTAAGGATGAGGATGTTTGCTTTAAAACTTAATACAGATTTGTCTTTTTAATCTATTTCTATGGCTTAGGTGAGTGTCGGGGCAGTGGCCGGCAGAGGCCATCAGACCTCAGAGCTGGAGCTACACTACGAGTTGTTGTAAGCTGTCTGACTTTACGGCTCCAAGTTTGGGTCCTCTGCAAGAGAAGTTGGTGCTTCTATTTTTGTGCAAAACTATGAAGTCCAATGGACAGGGGGGATCTAAGAACCTGTTCATCACCTATGCAAGCAGTAAATGAACCTTACAAAAAGCAAGATAGCCTCACATGACAGAAATTACTAGCTGCCTCTACCACAGCCTTTCTTCATTTCTTCTAAGCAAACCCCCATTTTGTTTAAAATTGGGGAAGACACAGAATATGAAGTACATTTCAGCAAAGATTCTTCCTCAGCCTAGGAAATGAAATGACCTGGCTAATATATGTGTGGCATTCACTCACCTCTCTTGTCAGTTCCTGGCTCACTAACAGTCATGCAGAAACAGTCACCAATGAGCTGTGGGAAAGCTCCCTGGGAGCATCTTACACTGTCTTCTTCCATCTTTAAGTAAGAACATTAGTGTTCTCTTGTCCAGCCTTCATATGATTATACAAAGATGAGATGCTAAACCTGGGGTGGCAGCTCACACCTGCAATCCCAGCACTCCAGAGGCAGGGGCTGGAGGAATGCGAGAAGAAGAACAGCCTAGACCACA
>NW_022196893.1:29966825-29968147 GCF_008632895.1 Mastomys coucha
CACTGAAGGGCTTGCCCTGAAAGCACAGGACTCGAGTTAAAGCCCCGGAGCCCACCTAAAAATAGCCAGCTATGGTGGCACATGCGTGTAACCCCCATGGTAAGAAAGCAGAGACAAGATTCTCTGAGGCTCACTGTCCAGCTGGTCCACAGAGACTGATGGGTAAACTCCAGGTCAAGAGAGCCTGTCTCAAGAGACAAAAGTCATTCTTTTTTTTTTTTTTTTTAAGATTTTATTTATTTTGAGTTGGGGATTTAGCTCAGTGGAAGAGCGCTTGCCTAGCAAGCACAAGACCCTGGGTTCGGTCCTCAGCTCTGAAAAAAAAAAAAAAAAGACAAAATTTTATTTATGTATGAGTACATTGTAGCTGCATCGGATCTCATTACAGATGGTTGTGAGCCACCATGTGGTTGCTGGGAATTGAACTCAGGATCTCAGGTAAAAAAAATCAGTGCTCTTAACCACTGAGCCATCTCTCCAGCCCAACAAATGTCATTCTTAAGGATACTCACAGTTGTCCTTCAGCATACACATACATACATACATATACACACAGAATGGTGCCCATGCATATATATGCCACACTCCCATGCACAAAGGAATGGGTGAGAGGCAGAAAGATGGTTCAGCAGGTCAATACGCTTGCCACAAAATATGACAACCTGAGTTTGATCCCAAAGGTTATCCTCTAACCTTGACACATGTGCTATGACAGTTTCCTTTCCCCACATACACAAATAAATGTATTTTTAAAATTTGAAAAACATTAGCTGGGACACTGGAACAACAGTTCAGAGCTAAGAGCTGGGCACACAGTAAGACCCTATCTGAAATCAAAACCAAACCTCAACTCCTGGGGTCAGAAAGAGGAATCGGCAGTTAAGAGGACTTGTGGCTCTTGCAAAGGACATGAGTTCAGTCAGTATCCACATGATAGCTCACAACTGCCCAAGCTGCCCTCCTTCTGATTTTCATGGGCACAAGGTACACATGCTGTGCGCATATGTGCACTCTCACACAGGCAAAACACTTAAACACAGAAAAATAAAAATCAAAAAATCCAACCTAGGACGATGAGCAACCACCACCCTAATCAAAGACAGCAAAGCCCACACATAAAAGCTCTGCTTGGTCTGAGGCTGAGAGAGGAGCACATGTAGGCCAGCCCTGGCTACAGTGAGTCTCACAACAGCCTCCCACCCAGCAAATAACAAAAACAAACTAGATAGAGCAGAGAAATGGGAGAAAATGGCCCTTTAAGGACAAGCCAGTGGGCCAGACATGGTGGTGCACGCCTTTAATTCCAGCACTTGGGAGGCAGA
>NW_022196893.1:29968167-29975345 GCF_008632895.1 Mastomys coucha
AAAAAAAAAAAAAAAAAAGACAAGCCAGTAGAGTACAGTCCAGCTGTATACTTCTGTCTAAAAATTACATAGAAAACTTCCCATCTTCACTGTTTTCAGGTTCAATGACGTTATGTTCACACTCGCTGCTATGCACATGCCACCATTACTCAGCTCCAGACTTTCTCCTCCCTCCACCAAGTCCCCGGCAGATGCCACTCCTCTCTGCTGTGTGTGCACGCATTGCAGAACATGCATGGAGGTCAGAGGACAATTTTTAACAATTGGTTCTTTTCTTCTACCACACAGGTTCCAAGGATCAGACTCCTCAGGTTGTCAGGCCTGGTGACAAACACCTTTAGCCAATAAGCACTCTCACTGTTCCCCTTCTAGACTGATTGGTCTGTCAACTTGACACAACCTGCAACCTGTAATCATCTCTGAAGAGGGAAACTGCACTGATAAAAAGCTTCCATCGGATGGGCCTGTAGGCAAGCCTGTGAGACAGTGTCTGGCTTGATGAGTGGTGTAAGAGGTCCTGGTCCACTGCAGACAGCGTGCCTCTGGGCAGGTGGTCCTGGGTTATATAGAAAGCAGGCCAAGCAAGCCACAGGGAGCAGTCCAGTAACATGGTCCTCCAAGGTCTCTGTATTAGCTCCTGCCTCTAGGTTCCTGCCTTGAATTCCGTGCATGATAAACTACAAGCTGTGAGGTGAAATAACCCTTCTTTCCAGATTGCTTTCTGTCAGGGTCTTTATCCTGGCAACATAAACTGTGACAGTTTTCCCCTTCCAGTATTAACTGCTTTAATACTCTACCTCGTGCGAGACTCCCATCTGCCTCTCAGGCTTATTAACAATTGGTTCTTTTCTTAGAACCAAGTGTTATTAAGATACCTGGCTTATTTCAGTCACATCTCTTGCCTCAGCTGCATATCAAGTTCAAGGCTCCCTGGGCTAAATGAGATCCTCTCTCTGGAAAAAAAAAATTAATCCTAGCTGGGAATAGTGTGGTGGGCTATATGTCTCTAATCCCAGAACTCAGGAAGCAAGGCAAGGCAAGAGGAGCTTTGTGAATCTCAGTCCAGCCTAGTCCATGTAGTAAGTTCCAAGCCAGCCAGGGCTACAAAGTGAGACCCTGTCTCAAACAAACAGATAAAACCTTTGAGCCAGAGAGACGGCTCCATGGGTAAGGTCACTGGGCCGTTTTAAGCTGGTTACAGTAGCGCCTGCCTTATTTTATGTGTATGGTGTAATATCTGTATGTATGACTGTCCACCATGAAAGTGTCTGGTACCTGCCAAGGACAGAAGAGGAAGGTGGACCCTGGACCTGGAGGTACAGACAGTTGGGCATTATTATGTAGGCGAGGGAACCTGGATGCTCTTAACGCTAAGCCATCTCACCAACCCCTGCTCTGTTTTCTACTTCTTAAAAATCTGAACAGCTTACAACTGCTCCAAATCCAGCTTCTCTGTGGCTGCTGTTACCTCCAGCTACAGAGAGCCTTAGCACTGTGCATTCCTCACTACAAAAATATAAACAAATAAATCACTCATCACCTTAGACCCCTCAGCTGTCCAATGACTGGTCCAACTTGAGACTCACACTACAAGGGTGAGCCCAAGCCTGACACTGCCTGCATGGCTAAGAAGCAGAGGGTAGATCAGAACCAAACACAACTGGAAAAAACGTTAATGAACTGATTCCTAGTGACATTTTGCTATCCTTACAGATCCAGTGCCCAGCAAGTGATGGGAGCAGATGCGGAAACCCACAGCCAAACACACGGCAGAGCTGCAGGAACCCTGAGGAGGGGAGGAAGGATTGTAGGAGCCAAAGGGGTCTGGACACCAAGAGAACAAGGCCACAGAATAAACTACACGGGGCTCAAGGGACCGAAGCGATAATCAGGGGGCCTGCATGGGTTACAGTTGTTAGCTTGGTGTCTCTGTGGGACTCCTAGCGGCGGGAGTGGGGTGTCTCCGACTCATCCACCATCTCTGGGGACCCTTTTCCTCCTACCCGTTGCTTCATCCAGCTCTGATAAGGATTGTGCTTAGTCTTAGTGTAACTTGTCATGCCATGCTCAGCTGATACCCCTGGGAGGCCTGCTCTTTCCTGAAGGGAAATGGAGGAATGGATCTGGGGAAGGGGGTGGAGGGAGAGAGACTGGCTGGGATGTAATTATAAGAGAAAGAATAAAAAAGAAAAGAAAAAACCCATTGAAAATATATCAGTGACCTTCGGTAAATAGTGGAAAGCCTTAAACCAGCCTGACCCCTGGGTTCAGATCAAGATAGTGCGCATAGCGAACAGCTCACACAGAAAGGCAGAATCTGGACAAGGCCAACCACTACAGCAGAAACTAAAGGGGGCTGAAGAGATGGCTCACTGGTTGAGAGCACTGCCAGCTCTCGGGGACCCAAGTTCCATTCTCTGCACCAATATGGCAGCTTACAATTGTGTTAGCCCCATCCCAGGAGATCAGACACCTTCCGACCTGCACATGCACTGCAGGTATATGCTGCACAGACAGATATGCACATAGCCAAAACACCCATATACTGTATTTTTCTTCTGTTTAAAGAGCCTAAAGAAACAGAAAAGTGGCTGGGCAGTGGTGGCGCATGCCTTTATTCCCAGCACTTGGGAGGCAGAGGCAGGCGGATTTCTGAATTCGAGGCCAACCTGGTCTACAGAGTGAGTTCCAGGACAGCCAGGGCTATACAAAGAAACCCTGTCTCGAAAAACTTAAAAACTTGTCTGTTTCACTTTCCAGAGGTAAACCTTACCAAAGTGCCTCTGCTACGTTCCATGTCAGCTGGAGACACCGATCACAAAGCCCATGGGTGCCTAGGCAGGACTTCCAGTGACTGAGCCTTGTACAGCCACCCATAAGCTCAGGTTCCTAGCTGCTGTTCTAGTACCACTTTCTCTGTGCATGCGCTAAGAGAGGAAAGAGCTAGGAATCCCTGCACTGCCTCTAAGCCCTTCATCTGCAGAGGCTGTCACATGTTTCATGTCCCTGCACAGGCACTAGGGCTACCTGGAGTTAGTGACTGACACTCTGCAAATGGCTGCACTGAGGATAACAGGACATTTGTAGTGTCAACCAAAAAGGAATCCACCTGTGGCCCCCAGTCCCTCTCCTGAACTGGACAAACTAGAAAAGTGATTCCCACGTTCTCAGACTCTAGTGTTCCTGAGGACTGAGAAACTGCCAAGACACAGGGATGGTTTATACCGGTGATCACAGCACACGGGAGGCAGAGCCAGGTCACTGCGGTCTGCATAACAAATTTAGAACAGTCTGGAATGCATACATTCTTCTCTCAAAAAGGGTCAAGATGGCTCATTAGGCAAAAGCACTTACTACCAAGCCTTAAAATCTAGGTCCAATACCCAGGATTCACATGGTGGAAGGAGAAAAAGAATACTTGTCACCACACACACACACACACACACACACACACATACACACAGTGGCAAGCACTCTTACCCTCATACACACACACAGAGCCATGCATACTGTCACACACATGCAATAACTAATTTTTTTAAAAAAAAGCAAAAGTAAATAAAACATAAATTAAAAAAAAAAAAAAATGGAGCCAGAGAGCTAGCTGGTTAGCTAAGAGCATGTGCTGCTCTTGCAGAGGACCCAGATTAGGTTCTCAGCAGGTATGTGGTAGCTCTTAGCCATCTATAACTCCAGTCCCAGGGGATGTGTCACCTTTGTCCAACCTCCATAGGTTCCAGGCACCACACACATGGTGCATACATATAGACATGTAAGGAAAATATGCACATAAAAATAAATCTTTGTTTTTCAAAACAGGGTTTCTCTGTGTAGCCCCTGGCTGCTTTGGAACTTGCTCTGTAGACCAGGCTGGCCTCAAACTCAGAGACTCAACTGCCTCTGCCTCCTGAGTGCTAGGGTTAAGATGGGCCACCACCACCTGGCAAATCCGTTTTAAAAACGTAGGAAAAAGTCCAATTCCACCTGAAGGAAAGAGAGGACGAAGCAGCAGCAGCAGCAAGTCTGGAAGAAGAGACCACAAACACAAAGGCTCTCATTGTGTCCCCCACCCCCCAGCGCCGCAGCCCACTTCCTCAACAAAACATTTTTGTATTAAAGTTTACAGTTCTATTTAAGGTGAAGTCTAAATGCTTTATTCAAAAAGAGAAAATGATAAGACTGGGAATGTACTCAGTTGGTGGTGTGCTTGGCTGGCACGTACAAGGCTAAGGGCTCAGTCCCCAGCACTGATAAACCTGATAAACCTGCAATCCCATCACCCCAGAGGTAGAGGCAGAAGAATCATTAGTTCAAAGACATCTCCTACTGCATGGCTAGTTTGAGGCTAGCCTAGGCTACATAAGACCCCATCTCACACAAAAAATTTTTTTCAACAGAAAGCAAATATTCTCTTACATCCTAAACTCATTTTAAACTTAAACATTCATAATTGATGCTCATACATAAAGTAATAAGAGGGTATATGCTTGGCTCTTTGTCAGCAATGGTAGAGCTAAAAGGCACCAAGAGACCTGTCCCCCTCTGTCTGTTATGTGACCCTTCTTGGGGATGCACAACCCTCAAGTCTTAAGCCATTTCTTTCCATCAGACCCTTTCTAGAAATCTATAAGAAACTCTAGAACATTCACACAAAAGGCCATACCTCGGACAATACTTTCCCAAACTACAATATAAACCTTTCACTTTGCTTGTTTGTTTGTTTTTTGAGACAGGGTTTCTCTGTGTAGCCCTGGCTGTCCTGGAACTCACTCTGTAGACCAGGCTGACCTCGAACTCAGAAATCTGCCTGCCTTTGCCTCCCAAGTGCTGGGATTAAAGGTGTGCACCACCACTGCCCCACAAACCTTTCACTTTAAAAAGAAATAAAAGTAAAACCACACAAATGTTTGTAGCTGGTAGTAGTGGCACGTGCCTTTAATCCCAGCACTCAGGAGGCAGAGGAGTGCTGGAGGGGCTGGAGATGGCTAATGGCGGAGCACACAGGCTGCTCTCCAGAGGAAACAGGACCAGTTCTCAGCACTGACAAGGCAGCTTTCAGTAACCTGTAACTTCTGTTCCAGGGGATCCCACAGCTCTTCTGACCTCCTCCAGCCCTACACGTGTGGTACACAGGCGCACGTGCAACCAAATGCCAAGACACAGGAAACTGTTAGAAATACTACAAGATCGATTGATCATCCATCCATCCATCCATCCATCTATTGATGGGGTCTCATTATGTAGCTGCGGCTGGCCTGGAACAAATTCTGTAGACCAGGCTGGTCTTGAACTCAGAGATCGCCACCTGCCTCTGACTCCCTAGCACTGGGATTAAAGGTGGGCACCACCAATCCTAGAGAGTGAGATGTGTACACATGAGTGCAGGTGGAAGCCATAAGAAACTGAGCCTTGGGTCACCTGGAGCTCAAGTCAAGAAACAGAAAATGCCCAATATGGGCTCTAGGTAGGACCAACTACTGAACTATCTCTCTAGTTTATTTACACTTTTAACTTTGTATGTATGTGGTATATGTAGGTAGGTGCGCATCATGTCACATGTGAACGTTAAAGAACAATTTTCGAGCACTGGTTCTTTCCACCACATGGGTTCCAGGACTCAAACTCCAGTCTTCAGGCTAGACTTCAAGTGCCCTTATCTAGGCCAAGAAACTGGGCTCAAAACCTTCCTAAAACTGTAACCCTTTAATACAGTTCTGCATGTCGTGCTGAGCCCCAACCATAAAATTATTTCATTGCTACTTCATAACTGTAATCTTGCAACTGTTATAAATTGTAAATGTCTGGTATTTCCTATGGTTTTAGGTGACCAGAGGCTGAGAACCACTGTGTTAAACCCAAAGCCTCACTGTCCCTGAAACCAGTTTTGACTGGTTGGTTGGTTTTTAAGGACAGAGTCTCAGTACCAAGAAACGGCTCAGGTGTTCAGAGTACTGGCTCCTCTTTCAGAGAACCTGGGTTCAATTCCCAGCACCAAAAACTGTAACTCCTGTTCCAGGGCTTCTGACACATTCACTCACATACATGCAGGCAAAACAGCAATGCACATAAAATAAAATTAATTTAAAATCAACTAAGTAAAATAAAGATAGGGCAGGGCAGTGGTGGTGCACACCTTTAATCCCAGCACTTGAGAGGCAGAGGCAGGTGGATTTCTGAGTTCGAGGCCAGCCTGGTCTACAGAGTGAGTTCCAGGACAGCCAGGGCTATACAAAGAAACCCTGTCTTAAAAAAGCAAAAATAAAAAATATAAAAAGTAAAATAAAGATAGGAATTCACTATATAACTCAGACCGGCCTCAAGCTCAGAGATATCTGCCGCTGCCTCCTGAGTGCTGGGACTAAAAGTGTCACATGTCCAAGGAAGCCCTCACTTTTCTGAGAACTCTTTCCAAAAGTTCTCCGATTTCCTTTTATTATGGAAGTGTTTCATTAGCTCTCCACCCTATTCACAGAAGATCTCACAATGGAGAAGGCTCGACAGAAAATTAAGGATAGCATAGTATCCAGACCATAACACAGTGTGTGTGAGACAGACACACAGAGCTTAGTATTTTCAAAGGAAGAACTGAGAAGTTAGTCAGCGGAGACCCTGAATTCCCAGCAAACAGAACCTCTAAATTCGCCCAGGATGTTCAGTCACCACCTCCACTCTTCAGATTTTTTGTTTTGTTACACAGGGTCTCATTTATCCCAGGCTGGCCTCAAACTCAACTGTAGCTGAAAATGACCAATTTTTTAAAAGAACTAACTTTATGGCTTCTGGTGTTTTCCTTACTCAGATGCCTGTGCCCACTCTGTGCCTGGTGACTGCAGAGGCCATGTGAATGCTGGACCTCAAGCCCAGTCCTCCAGAAGAGCAGTCTACACTGTTACTACTGAGCCATCTTTCTAGCCCCAGCCTTTAACTTTTTTTTCTTTAAGATTTATTTATTTTATGTATGTGAGCACACTGTAGCTGTATAGACGGTTGTGAGTCTCCAACTGGTTGTTGGGGATTGAATTTTTTTTAGGACTTCTGCTCGCTCCAGTCAACCTAACCCCACTCACTCTAGTCGGCTCTGCTCATTCAATCCCTGCTTGCTCCGGCCCAAAGATTTATTATTATACATAAGTACACTGTAGCTGTCTTCAGACACACCAGAAGAGGGTGTCAGATCT
>NW_022196893.1:29975391-29994333 GCF_008632895.1 Mastomys coucha
CATTACGGGTGGTTGTGAGCCACCATGTGGTTGCTGGGATTTGAACTCAGGACCTTTGGAAGAGCAGTGATCTTACCCGCTGAGCCATCTCAACAGCCCCAGCCTTTAACTTTTCCCCACCTCTGATCTCCCAAGGGTAGCGGCACCAAACTTGCTGGATACTGAACACCAGGGTTACACTTACAAGGAAGTACTCTGACAACGAAGCCCCACTCCCCTCTGTATTCCTTTTTTTTTTTTTTTTTTTGGTATTTTCAAGACAAGGTTTCTCTGTGTAGCCCCGGCTGTCCTGGAACTCACTCTGTATACCAGGCTGGCCTCAAACTCAGAAATCCGCCTGCCTCCGCCTCCCAAGTGCTTGGATTAAAGGCGTGCACCACCACCGCCCAGCCCCATCCGTATTCTTACAAGACTTATTTATTTTATGTGCACCCATGTTTTGTCTTCATGTACATGCATTGTGTTCCTGCCTGGTACCCACTAAACCAGAAGACACCGGGTCCCTGGAACTGAAGTTAAGGACGGTTTTGAGCCCTCAGGAGGGTGCTGAAGAAGCAAACTTGGAGCAAGAGCAAGTGCTGTTAACTGATGAGCCATCTCTTCAGCCCCATCCTTTTTTTTTTTTTTAAATAAATTATATGTGTGTCTGTCTGCATGAGAGTGCATGCTTTCATGTGTGCTGCTGGGTCTCCTAAAGCTGAAGTCACAAGTGTTGTAGCTCTGGAAGTGGGTGCTGGGAACTGAGCTCTAGTCCTCTGAAGAAGAACCAGGCAAGCTCTAGCACTGAGCTGGTTCCCCAATTGGGGAGGGGGGCTCACGAAGCATCCGCTGGCCTCCACCTTCAAGTACTAGGGTCACATGCTCTCTCACTTGTCACACGCAGCTATGGAGTGATTTTTCTTTTCTTTCTTTCTTTCTTTCTTTTTTTTTTTTTTTTGAGACAGGGTTTCTCTGTGTAGCCCTGGCTGTCCTGGAACTCACTCTGTAGACCAGGCTGGCCTCGAACTCAGAAATCCACCTATCTCTGTCTCCCAAGTGCTGGGATTATAGGCGTGCACCACCGCTGCCCGGTGACTTTTCTCAAAAGAAAACTGTTTTCCTTTTCTTTTCACATCATTTTTGTCTTGAAGCCAGAGAAAAACTATTAAAGAATCAGTTCTCTCCTCCTACCATGTGGGCCTGGGGCAGGAGTATGGACTCAGACTCAGATCTTCAAGGTTACTGCCAGGAGCTTTTCTCCACTGAACCATCTAGCCAGCCCCCCAGTGACCTTTCTAACCAACACAACTCTGGATCACCCCAGGCCCTTACATCCAGAGGATGTTCTCAGCCCCTGCCCTGCTCCGGCCTCACCTCTCACGGAAGCATTAAGAGCTGCAGCTATAAACTGATGCAGACAAGAATAAAACATTACCTCTCACAGGCACTGAGTAAAGCCACTAACAACTGTCCCTTCATAGGCCCACGCCACTCTCCCACTAACTCGCTCTATTGTACGGCAGCCTTGCCCGAGTGCTGGTGTCATGCTATGACAGTGGGCTACTAACTGCAGTCAACACTTGAAGTGTGCCCAGCGCAGTACTCAGGACTTACACTTATCATCCTGTCTAACTCTGACAACAGCCTGCTTGGTAGTGAACTTAAGTGCAAACGAGTTATCAAGTGTATACCACAGGACGGCAAGGGATAGCAGGAGGTGAGCCTGCCCCCATCTTGTCTGCTTCAGTCACTGTGACATCCCACTTCTAAACACACCATTAGCCAAACGCAGTGGTGTGCTCTGACTCACAGGCCTCTCGGTATTTCCAATGTTACGTGAGGAAGCAGATTCCAGTTCTGTCAGCTGCAGCCTCAGCTCTAACAACTTTGGTTTTAAAGAAGTTTTTCCTTCTCATTAATAGAGAATGTGTCTGTCCTTGAACTCCATTCCCTCACTGTAGGCACGGGAAGGGTTCAGATGACACACTTAAGGCTTGAGAACACTTCTGACAAGACTTCTCAAGGGGTTTTGTTGGTTTTCATTTATTTTGTTTTACTTGAGACAGTCTTGCTATGTAACCCAGGCTGACCTAACTGCCTACCGTGTACATCTTCCTAGCACTGAGATTACAGACCTGTTACCACACCTGGCCCTCTTTACCTCTTCCTTAAGCAGTAGCTAGAAACCTTGTACGGCTCTATACATTGCTATCCCATGCTCTTACAAAAGCAAGATTCTTAAGTTCAAACCCAGCCTGTCTCAAAAAGGGAAGTACAGGTCTACTGTGGCTCCCAGGTCAACCTCAGCACTTGAGAGACAGAGGCAGGCAGCTGTTAAGTTGAGGCCAGCAAGGGGACTACACAGAGACCTCATCTCAAACAAAGAAGGCAGGGGAAAGGAAGGGAAGAAGGAAAACCCTGCATGATGTCAGGAGGGACTGTGTGACACCTGGGAGCCCTTTCCAGCTGCCTCCAAGTCAGTGAATCGTTCTGTGAAAAGCTGAACCTACCTAAGTGTCAGCCTTTCACAATGTATTCAAGAGCAAGCAGGTCCAATATGCAAAAGGCCAACCCAAGGGCCACTGCAGCACACAGTAGGGATACTATCTCCAAACAGGTCTAAGACAAAATGGCAGCAAAGACAGTCCCCATCTACCTGACTGGGGACAGAGATGGAGGTATGCAGAGACTAGATTCTATCCTGCTGCGATGACTCAAGCAATCAGACTCCTGCAGCCGATCTCCTCCCAATAAAACTTTCATGCCATGGACCCAAGGGTGACCCAATCCAACAGCGTCAGAGACGGGTTTTACATTACCCGGCTCCCTCACCCTAATGACCTCACTATTTTCGCCTTAGTCCTGACCACATAACCCTCCACCACATGGCCCTGAGACCAGCAGTAATATAAACCCCCAAAAAGAGAACAAGTCTCTCCAAAAGAGAGTTACGAGGACGTAACTAAACGACCCTGGGTTTTTCACAGAAAACTTTACCTCCCCACCTCCCCCTCCTTCCTTCAAAGGACTGGCATAAGCAATGGCTTCAATTTTCTGTTCCGGGAATCCTGGTACTTCCTAGAGAAAGAAAGCGGATTGGAAGACACCAACTCAGGGCCGGTGACAAGGTGCTCCCTCCTTCGGTGAGACCGCCCCCGCTCCGCCCGGGGGAGGAAGGCCCCACCTCTCTCCTCCAAGCCGGCTCGGGTCCCCCTCCCCCTTCCCCAGCCTCCTCCCCGCCCTCTCCCCACCTGCTGCCCTCTTCCCCACCTGCCCAGCCCCACACCCTTCGCGAGACCGGGCGCAGCCGTGCGCCCCCAGCCCCCAGCCCGCCGTGATGCTGAGCCCCGGCCCCCGTGCCTCGCGATGGGTGAGGGGGAGATAACCACCACCGCCGGGCTTCTCTCTGGTTCCCCCACCTCCCCAGCCCAGGCGGGGGAGGGAGAGAGAAAAGGCAGCTTTCCTGCCAGCCCTTAAAACACAAGGAAAAGATCCAAACAGCCACGCCGCCCCCGCGTCGCCCCCCACCGGTCGCCAACCTTCCGCAGCTCACCTCTGCAGCCCAGGTCGCCGCCCGGGCGAGGCGGAGGGCAGACCCGTGTGCGCCCCCCGCCCCCGCCCCACCCCGGCTCAGCGTCCTTCAGCTGCGGGGGCAGGAGTGCGGCCGGGGTCCCCGGCTCTGCGAGGCTCGCCCCTCGCCGGGGGGCCTCGGGCTCCCACCCCGACCGGCCCCGACCCGACCCGGCTCGGCCCCCTTCCCTCTCCAGCTCCGAACCTGTTCCTGCGCCCGGCGCCGCGGCTGCCACCGCCGCCTCCGCCCCCGCAGGTCCCACCCGGCTCTCCGGCCGCCGCCTCCCGCTCCCGCTCCGCAAGCCGACCGACCGCGGCGAAGCTGCTCCGCTGGCCCGGCTCCC
Source organism: Mastomys coucha (assembly GCF_008632895.1). Taxonomy (NCBI): domain Eukaryota; kingdom Metazoa; phylum Chordata; class Mammalia; order Rodentia; family Muridae; genus Mastomys; species Mastomys coucha. The sequence continues at coordinate 29,979,285 of NW_022196893.1, forward strand.
CGGCTCCCTCCGGCCCTCCCTCCACCTAGCACCGGAAGCCGCGACGGCGACAGGAGCTGCGCGGCGAACACCCACCCCCAGCCCGGGATACTTCCCACCTCCACGATCGCGCGAGAAGTGCGCGGCGGCGAGCGGCGGCTCTCGCGAGACCCATCACCATGGCAGCGGCTGCAGCAAAAGCAGCCGGGGCTGAGGCTGAGGCTGAGGCTCGGCGGGGGCCGGTGTGGGGGCCGGAGGACGAAGGCACGGGTGGCGAGAGGCTGAGGGCACTGAGCCGCTGCGCTGGCCACGGGCCGGGGAGCCTCTGGGGTCTCTCTCTCCCCCTCCCTCCCTCCCTTTTTCTCCTTTTTTGGTTTCTCTGTGTAGCCTTGGCTGTCCTGGAACTCACTCTGTAGACCAGGCTGGCCTCGAACTCAGAAATCCGCCTGCCTCTGCCTCCCAAGTGCTGGGATTAAAGGCGTGCGCCACCACCACCCGGCTCTCTGGCGTTTTTTTTTTTTTTAGGCAGAGCCTAAGTGGAGTGTGGATAGCCAAGACGGTTGCCAAATCCAGTCTTAATCCAAATACACAGCGCGTCGCACGCACCCCACCTGCTAATCCGCTCAACTCCCTGATTCCTTAAGGATACTTTCTCTGAGATCCTTCCTCATAAAGGAAGAGGAGAAAGAACGATGCCTTTGAGATAGTAGAGAATGCATCTGGATCAGAGTTCTCTAGGAGGTTGAACTTGAAAGACAGAGGCCAGGGGCTGGCGAGATGGCTCGGAGGGTAAGAGCACTGACTGCTCTTCCGAAGGTCCTGAGTTCAAATCCCAGCAACCACATGGTGGCTCACAACCGCCTGTAATGAGATCTGATGCCCTGTCCTGGTATTAATTAATAAATCTTAAAAAAAAAAAAAAGAAAGAAAGAAAGAAAAGACAACAGAGACTCATGAAGTCTCTCTAGATGAGTCTGGAATTTTGTATCCCAAGGAAAGAGCACCCAGGTCCCCGCCTTCCTTCCCTGACACATGATGGAAACACTGCCTGAGACTAGGCACAAGCTATGTTAGAATCTGCCCTAGAAGGGTCCTCGCCAGAAACACTGAACCCCGTTCTTTAAATACATCATCAAGTATAAGAGCTTGGTGCAACATTATAACATTATAACTCTCCTCTCCTTCCAAAACACAGGCTGCAAAGTGCCACTCGGCGTGTATCCCTTGTCACATCTGTCTCTGGTTTATACCTCTATACCAGTTTGTCTTCAAAAATAACACGACTGGCCGGTCAGTAGTGGCACAGGGTTTTAATGCCAGCACTGGAGACTGTGGAGGCAGAGGCAGGTGGATCTCTATGAGCTAAAGGCCAGCCTGATTCACAGAGCCCCGGACAGCCAGAAAAGATGAACGAAGAACGAAGAGAATTACATTTGACTCACTGCTGTTGAGGACCTTTGTTAAATTCTGGATTTGTTTTTTTTTTCCATTTATTAACTCGTGTGTGTGTGTGTGTGTGTGTGTGTGTGTGCGCGTGCACGCGCACGTGCACTTCTATGAGAGATCATAGGTGTTCTTGGACCCTAGCAAGAAGTGGAGGTTAGAGAGGACAACTTTCAAGATCAGTTTGTGACTTTTCCCTTGTTGGGGCAGGGTCTCTGGTTTCTGCTGCTCTAGTGCACACTACAGGCTAGCTCTGTGCAATTCTCCTGACGTCATGCCCCATCTTGCCTTAGGAATGCTTTCATTACACCACAGGCATCCAGCTTTATATATTATATATATATATATATATATATACACACACATATATATGATATATATACATATGTATATATATGTATATATACATATATACATATATATGTATATATATGTATATATATTATACATATACATATATATGTATAATATATATATATATACATATATATATATGTTATTGTTGTGTTTGAGACAGGGGCTCAGTATGTAGCCCCACCTGCCTGGATTTCACTCTGTAGACCAAGTTGGCATTGAACAATCTGCCTGTCTCTGCCTCCTGAGTGTTTAAATTAAAGGTGTTGGTCACACACCCAGCCAAATGGGTTTATTTTTAACTATGCATATGCACATATGGCTGCGTGTGAGAGCATTCGCCTGTAAGTGTGATTATCTGCTGCAAGGAGAAAAATGTTACATTCCCTGGAGACAGAGTTACAAGCAGTTGTGAGTTGTCCCATGTGGGGTGCTGGGACCAGGTTCTCTAGGCAAGAGCGGTCAGTAAAAGTCTGATCTCCCTCCACCTTTTAAACAGGTTCTGAGGATCAAACTCGGGTCAGGCTTGTCTTGCTAATACTTTTAATGGCTGAGCTATCTCCCAAGCCCAAATTCTGGATTCTTAAAGGCAAAAGACTCCCCAAGATATAGTTGCTGTGCTAGGTAGTTTTATGTCAGATGGACTCAGGTTACAGAGTCATGCAGGAAGAGAGAAGCTCGAGAAAATGTCTTGCTTTGTCAGCTTGGCCTGTAAACAAGCCTGGGGGACATTTTCTTTGAGTGATAACTTGAGAAAGCCAAGCTCACTGTAGAAAGTATTCCCCCCTGAGTTGAGTTGTATAAGAGATGGCTCAGCAGGTAAGAGCACTGACTGCTCTTCCAAAGGTCCCAGTTCAGATCCCAGCAACCACATGGTGGCTCACAACCACCAGTAATGGGATCTGATACCCTCTTCTGGTGTGTCTGAAGACAGCTACAATGTATTACGCTGGAGCAAGTGGATGGCAGAGGTCTTGAGTTCAATTCCCAGCAGCCACACACATGATGGCTCATGGCCATCTGTACAGCTACAGTGTACTCATACACATAATAAATAAAATAAATTTAAAAAAAAACAAAAGAAGCGGGGCGGTGGTGGCGCACACCTTTAATCCCAGCACTTCGGAGGCAGAGGCAGGTGGATTTCTGAGTTTGAGGCCAGCCTGGTCTGCAGAGTGAGTTTCAGGACAGCCAGAGCTCCACAGAGAAACCCTGTCTCGAAAAACCAAAAATAAATAAATAAATAATGAAAGAAAAAAATCGGGCTGAGCAAGCCTACATATAAGCAGCCATCCTCTGTGGCCTCTGCCTCCATTCCTGCCTCCAGTTTCGTACCCCGAGTTCCAACTCAGTGATCAACTCTAATGAACCCTTTCTTCCTCGGGTTGCGTTTGGACACTAGGGGTGAGATGTTTCTGTCACAGACCTGACCTTGTGTTTTGGGGAGGACTGTGGTGGTGTTTGAACTCTGGGCTGGAAGAGCCTTGTGTGCTCAGAGTTCAGTGGGCTGCTGTGGGGACTCAGAAGGTAAGCCCAGAGCAGTGCGGACGGCGGAGGCCTGGCTTGGGAAGTTACAGCGAAAAACTAGAGAGTCCCTTAAAGAGTCTACGTTTCATATTTTGAATTAAGAACCACTAAAGATGTGGTGGCTCAGACCTTTAATCCCAGGACTTTGGAGGTAGATGTCTGGGAGATCACAGCCAGTAAGTTCAACATAGTAAGTTCTAGGCCAACCAGGGCTATATAGAAAGAACCTGTCTAAACAAACAAACAAACACCTAAAGTTTTACCTTGCTTGGACAATTTCTATTGGACAGCTGGGGCTGAAGGATCAGCTGTGATTAGGGAAACAGCAGTCCAGTGTGGTGGCTCAGGCCTTTAATCCCAGCACTTGGGAACCACAGTCAGGTGTAGGTCTGTCTTTGAGGCCAGTCTGGTCTCTTGTCACCATGTGGCAGGGTCAGAGGAGAGAGAGAGAGACAGACAGACAGAGACAGACAGACAGAGAAGCCACAGTCCAGCTGCAGCAGAGACCCAGTATTTTGGAGATGCCAGAACCATGGGACAACTGCCAAGGACAGAAGAAACTGTGGACTAGCGCTGCCCTGGGCCCAGGAGACAAGATGGCAGAGCTGAGGAGTGTTTTGGGGCGCAGAGAGCCATGAGTGGGCCCCAGCACTGCCCACAGTGCTGGACCCTCCCATGATAATCATCGATTGAGAGGAATGCCCCGCAGGTTGGACTCTGGTTTTGCTTTGGTTTGCTTGTAATTGCCCTGATTTTCCTTTTTGAAGCAATAAAGTATGTAACTTATTGTTTTATTTCACAGGACTCCACGCTTAAGAGCCTTTGGAATTTTACAGGATTTTGACTGTTTTAGAAAAACATTGAACTATAGAAGAGACTTTGGATGTTTCTAAAGAGACTGAGTTTCTCTGAACATTTGAATTTTTAACAACTATGGGAAACTTCAACATTAGAATGTTTTACATCACTATAACATGTCATGTTGGGGGTAACTGAGAAAAGAAAGGTTCTAGCTGAATAATGACGTATTTGTGTGTCATATTGACAAGGGATCAAGTGAACTGGCTAGTTGATGTCATCTTGGTACAGGTTACAATCATCTGGAAAGAGGAAACCCCAACCAAGAAATGACCTCACCAGGTTGTAAGCCAACCTGCGGGGTATTCCTCTCGATCGATGATTAACACGGGAGGGCCCAGCACGGTGGGCAGTGCTACCCTTGAATTTTATAAGGCAGGGGAAGGCTGGCTAGATGCTCAGAGGTTAAGAGGACAAGCCGCTTTCCCCAAGGACCTGGCTTGATTCATGGTATCCACATGGTGGCAAGCAACCGTCTGTGACTCTAGTCCCAGGCCCTACTCTGGCCTCTATGGCCACTGTGTGCAAGTGCTACACAAACATGCATGTAGGCAGAACACTCATGCACATAAAAATAACTTCCAATTTTAGGGAAAAAAATCAGGAAAGCAATCTGAGCCAGCGATGATGGCGCATACCGTTATCCCAGCACTCAGGAGGCACAGGCAGGTGGATTTCTTTGAGTCTGAGGCCAGCCTGATCTACATAGCAAGTTCTAGAACAGCAGCCAGGATTCCATAGAAAAGACCATGTTTCAAAAAGGAAAAAGAAAAAGAAAAAAAAAAAAAAGCCATAGTGAACAAGCCTCTGGGTGGCGCTCCACAGCCTCTGCTTCAGTTCCTGCAGGTTCCTACCCTGATGTCCTTCAGTGACTATAGAATCTATGAGGTGAAGTTAATCCTTTCCTCCTTAGCTTGCTTTTGGTCACAGTGTTTATCTCAGCAATGGAAACCTTAAGACAGTTACAAATTCATAGAGTCGGTGCTCTGACACGCCTTTAGTGTGATTGCTAACCTCTCCATTTCTCTCCTAAAACTTTGTAATAACTCCACCAGGTTATATACCCACTCACTCTCGTCCATACACTTTACGATCACTCACCCCACTCCTTAGAGTTTCCACGTAGAACCACAACAAGAAGAGAAAACCTAATGATGAAGACCTGGAGTCCTCCTGCAAAAGTTCGCTAGAGTGAAAGGAAGATGAAAATGGCCGACAGCTCCCTATGGCTCAGTAGGAATCACTGGTGGACTTGGAGATGGTGGGTGTGGCTAGAGACCCCCTCAGGTCTTCCATCCTTCACCCTCTGATGTGTGGAGAGACAAGGTTGGCCTGACACAAGCAGGGGTGGATAGAAGTGCCACTCTAAGCTTCCTAGCCTTTTGGTCAAGGTAGAGGACAAAGAGCTCATCAGAGTGTGAGGAGGCCCTGCATCCTGACTTACTGTTTACCGGCCTTCTCCCTCCCTCTAGCTGCCACCGGAGCCCAGGAAAAGCTGAAACTGTAGCCACCCAGCAGCTCTGTGGGTTGCATACTCCCACCCCATTACTGACCCCAGTCCTGGGCCTGAGCCCAGCGCCTGTGCCGGGAGGGGGTGTTGGCCTTGCTGACCAAATCCAATTGGAATTTGTCAAGGTTGTGGTTTGGGGCTTAAGTTTGCCCAGAGCGTGTGATAGGATGAAAAGCTAGAAAAGAGAGGGAGGCAAAGGGACAAACAGGAAGGAAAAGGGAAGTTAATAGATTCCCTCTCGCCAAGGCCTGTCGGAGAGTGCCTCATCCTAGAGGGAAAGCATTGGCATTCTGGACGTTCCCTGTTATTCTCAGTTGTATCCAAGCCCAGCTTACTTCGGCCTCTCTCCTTTCTTCCTCTCCTAGGTTAGCAGATGTCTGACATCTCCTGATAAGCTGTTGCCATGGAGCGGAGAGGATGGCTGAATTCAGGAGGGCCTGAGTTCAGTCCCCAGCACCCATTCCAGGCAGCTCACAACACCCTAAAACTTCAATTCCAGGGAATTCACAACTCTCTTCTAGATACTCATACATGCACTTATACACATATATTTTTAAATTTTTTTAAAATTTATTTGTGGGCTGAAGAGATGGCTCAGCAGTTAACAGCCCTGACTACTCTTCCAGAGGTCCTGAGTTCAAATCCCAGCAACCACATGGTGGCTCACAACCATCTGTAATGAGATCTGACGCCCTCTTCTGGTGTGTCTGAAGACAGCTACAGTATACTTACATATAATAAATCTTTAAAGAAAGATTTATTTGTAAATATGAGTGGTCTGCCCACATGTATGTCTGCGTACCACATGCATGCCTCGTCAGAATACAGTGTTGGATCCCTTGGAACTGGAGTTAAAGAGAACTGTGAGCTGCCACGTTGGAGCTAGAAATCAAAACTCCAGTCCCCTGCAAGAGCAATAAGTACTCTAAATCAAGAAGCCATCTCCCCAACCCTCCCCCCAAATTTTTGTTTGTTTGTTTTTGTTTTTTGAGATAGGTTAGTAGGTTATCTATATAGAGCCCTGGCTGTACTGGAACTCACTCTGTAGACCAAGCTAGCCTCAAACTCACAGAGATCTGCCTGTCTCTGCCTCCTGAGTGCCATGATACCTGGCCTCCCAAACTAAAAAAGGTGTAATGTCACCATGGAGTACGCCATGATCCAACAGTCCTGGTGGTCCCCTTGGTCCTGTATCACCTTATAGAAGAAGAATAGAGAAGTATAGGGAGCCATTTCTGCATTCCCTCGAAGCATGGTTTTGGTCACATATATATACATACATATAGATACATATATATATATACACAGATGTATATATATGTGTGTATATATATACATATATGTACATATTTTTTTCCTGTATGAGTGTTTTGCCCTCATATGTCTCTGAGCCATGGGTGTGCAGGAGCCTACAGAGGCCAGACAAGGGCACCAGATTCCCTGGACTGAAGTTCCAGATGGTTGTGAGCCACCATGCGGGTGCTGGGAACTGAATCCATACCCTCTGCAAAAGCAGCAGGTGCTATCTCCAACCCCCCTGGGAACATTGTTTGGTTTTGGTTTTGGTTTTTTTTGACACATGGTTTCTCTGTGTAGCCTTGAATTTAGAAATTCACCTGCCTTTGCCTCCCAGGTGCTTGGATTAAAAGCATGAGCCACCACTGCCCGCTCCCCTGGGAACTCTTCTAACCCCTGAATTTGCAGGTGTTCTGAAAGGTCTTTTGTGCACATTACACCTTTTTGTAAAAAAGATCTGTTATCTATCTATCTTTAGAGACAGGGTTTCTCTGTGTAACATCCCTGGCTGTCCTAGAACTCACTTTATAGACAAGGCTGGCCTTGAACTCATAGGGACCTGTCCAACTCTGTTTTTACACCAGGCAATTTCTTTACTTGATGTGCACTGGTGTTTTTGCCCATGTGTCTGTGTGAAGGTGTCAAATCCTCTGGGACTGGAGTTGCAGACATTTGTCAACTACCATGTGGGTGCTGGAAATTGAACCTGGATCCTCTGGAAGAACAGCCAATGCTCTTAACCACTGAGCCACCTCCCCAGCCCCTCCACATTGCATCCTAAAGGTGCTTTTTTTCAAAGACATTAGGCTAGGAATTGGAGATGTGGTAGAAAAAATTCTCATCTCTCTAGTTATATCTGAAAAGACAAGGAAGGGGCCAGCTGGTCAAGTTGCTTCCACAGAGCCTGAAGACCTAAACTCCACAGAGCCTGAAGACCTGGAACCTAAGTGGTAGCAGGTGACAGCTGGCTTCTGCAAGTTGTCCCATGACTTTGTATGAGTTCCATGGTATGCCTGCCACGCATGGGCGTGCTCACACACACAAATAAATGTAGAAAAATTGAAAAGATAAAGAAATTATTTTACTCAGATTAAATACAAAAAGAACATTGAATAAAGAAAGACTATATATATATATACATATATATATATATGCAAATAATTCAGTTGCAGAGAATGCTAGTTTGCTAGAAATACCTCATTTAGCCAGGTCCGATAAGGCCCACCTGCAGTCCCAGGACTCGAGGATGAGGCACAATGGAAAGTGTGAGGCCAGCCTAGGGTACATACTGACCTCCTGACTAGCCTGGGGTACACAGTGAGACCCTTCCCCAACAAATAACACATTTTGCATTTTGAGTGTAGCAATCCTCATGTGTTTTTCCATCACCCTTGATGTACATCCCCCAGCCCAGTTCTCTGGTTTGGATTTAGAGACAACAGCACCTGCTCCTTTAGTTCCACTTAATTGTTAAGATACACTTAAGACCTGAAACTTCCATTGCAGGCGTGACCATGTTGCAAAGGGGTCAACAAATTACAGTCAGAGGACCTGGTCTGACCCTGAACACCAGCTTTGTGAGTTGTGTTGAACACAGCTATCCCCGTCCACTTATGTGCAGTCTGTGTCTACTTTTGTTCACCCCCTGCCCAAAGCTATTTTGGGTCTATAACAGCAGAATCGAGTAACTATGGTAGAGGTGAGTCGTGTACATAAAGACCCAGTATAAACAGCCTAGTGTAATTACCCTCTAGTATATTTACCAGCCAGCCCTTGACAGCTTTGATTCTGAGTAACAATGAAGGTGCTCAGGGTGAGCAGGGTCTCATGCACATTTGGATCTAAAAGTCCTTCACACCCAGAAGTCCACCTTGGTTCTACAGACTAAACACCTAAACTCAGTCATTGAACATCATTTCCAATCCTTTGTGGAAGTCAGCAGGATATACATAAAAAGTCACTGAGTACAGGAGTGTAGAGTTCACCTAGAGAGAAAAACAAACAAACAAAACAAAAACAAAACCCCCGCAGGCTGCTAACCCAGTAGACATCACCATCTGCATCCGCCAGTCCAGTAGTCCAGTAACTTAATTTATTTTAGTTTCAAACAGGAACCAAGAACATGTCCCAGTACAATAAATTATCCATTCCCACCCTTCCTGCTGAAGAAGGAAAAGAGCTTCCAAGAGCTTCGGCTAAAACCTTTCCCTTGGAGGGACCCTTTCACCAACTGAACGGAGGACGGAGAGGCCTCAAGAACCCGACAAGACAGCCGTCTGAGGTTCCCTGCGACACTCTGTCCTTTTCCAACCAAAAACCTCTCATTATTGTCACCCGAGGTCCCATAAGAGGAGGTTCTGGGCTGCAGTGGAGGAGTCTGAGAACCACAAATAGGAAGAGGTGGTCTCTTGCTATATATTCGGATCTTAATGACTCCACACAATGCCTGGGGTTAGCCTTCGAGGAAGAGGAGTGGCCAAAAGATTGACTCCCTATCCAAAGAATCTAGGCCAGAGGGACCCTGCAGGTAGGGAAGGCGATGTCATACAGTGTATTCCATCTTAGTCTATTCGGGTGTTTAAGAACAGAATGTGGTGACCACTTCCCCCACAAAAGTCTGCTCGTTACAGATTTCACCTGACCCTACGCCCCCAGAGCTGGTCTCAGGTGGATGCTTTGAACTTCCGGGAGCCCCGAATAACCCTAGACAGAGAAAAAGGCTGAAAGAGAGCAGCCCTCACACAGTGCTCCTCCTCGTCCCTAGGCGAGCTCACCTTCACTTACACACATTGACCCACTCTGTGACTTTACACTCATCACACAGCACGTAACAGCACCAGTGGAAACGACAGTGGCAGCGCTCCACTCGCGTCTGCCGGAGTACGTTGTGCCCACGGCCACAGCACAGGCTGCCACAGCCATCCAATAGACGGCTGGTCTTATTGCAAGCCCGGCCTCTTGTGCCTGGGGAGCCCAAGGTGGGGTCTCGCTCACAGAAGTCAGGAGACTTCTCAAAGTAAACCAGCTCTCCTGAGAGGCGGCGCGGACGCAGGCGGGGCTGGAAGGCTCCAGAATTGCGGTTGTGGGTGTCGATGAAGATGGCTCTGCCCAGCCGCTCCCTCAGTGCTGCCCCGATGGCCCGGAACTCTGGGGCTGCCCTCCAACACGTCTTGAATTGGCAGCTGCCCGACGTGCCGTGGCATTTGCACTTCCGCTTCAGGTTTTCGGTTACCACCTACAACATCAGAGTGACAAAGAGGGAAGGGATGAGGGGGTGCAAATGATCAGAGCAAGAAAGGGAGCGAGGGGGGATTTACCCATGTGTAGCTCGCAAGGAGACAGCAGCCTTCTTTCCAGAACAAACATGGATACAATGGAGACTGTAGGCCAGAATACCCCTAAAGTCTGTCGGCAAGGCCGTTGTAACAGTGTCTATGCCGTGAGCCAAGTACTAGGCGCGGATAGAGTACAGCAAATGCGGGGCTGGAGATGTGACTGGATAGCTAAGAGTACTGACTGCTGCTCTGCCAGAGGACCTGGGTTCGATTCCCACATGGTGACTCACAACAATAAAACTCCAGTTCCAGGGAATCCAGTGCCCTCTCCTGGCCTCTGAGGGCACCAGGCACACAATGGTGCACAGGCCTATTCATGCGGGCAAAAAACACTGAAACACCTTAAATTTTAAAAAAAGAATAAGCTACTCTATGCTCGCTCAGCCTTAACATATGGTAAATGCCATCAAGCAGCTTCCTATAGATTCTAAACATATTTCTGGTGACTGCTAGCAATAAATAAGCTTGCTAGTAACAAGATCACTCATCATACCTCATCCCATTCCGCTGTGGGGCCTCTTGGGAGGGAGGGAGGGGCAGAGAGAGACTGAGAAAAGCCACACCTACAGCCACAGCCCTCAGACTGGGAGGATTCCAAATCTGAGGCTAGCCTGTACTCTAGGCAAGGCTGTCTGAGACCAGGAAGGAGCCCAGGACGAGGCAAGCACACACACCTGGCGTCCCACCCTGTTGTTGTGGATCCGCATTCTCGCCTGGATGTCCCGGGGAGCTTCCCTGGAATCCAAGAAATCCCGAGAGAACTTCTCTCCAAAGTCCATGTCGTGGTTACAGCCACCCCATTCCCATGTGTCCTGGGGGCCAGGGCTGGGGACTGAGCCAGGAACAGGGCTGGGCTGGGAGTGGGGGAAAGTCTTGCCCCGAGACAGCGCCTGAAGCTGCAGCAGCTTGGCCCGAAGCCTGTCCTGCTCACCACTGCCCTTCCAGCCGCAGCCACAGCTCACCAGCTTGCCCAGGCTGCAGGCAGTGGCAACAGCATGCATGACTCCAGCAGCCAGCATAGAGAAGGAGAACGCACTCTCACGGAAACCTGGGGAGGAAATGGATTGACAGGCGTGAGGTTGACAGGCAGCTGAGGAGAAAGGGAAGGTGGGGGGCTGGGAAAGAGACACCAGCCACCCTCCTTAGCAACTTTTTCCTTTTTTTGAGATGGGGTCTGCTATGTAGCCCAAGCTGGCCTTGAACTCTTGACAATCCTCCTCCTCAGCTTTCCAAGAGCTAGGATTATAGGTGTGAGCCACCACCAGCAGCAGCCAATGTCAGAAATTTGTAACGGAATCCTGTCATTTATCAGCTGACTGATTTGGGATAGCATCCTGAGACAAGAAAATAACACCAGGCCTCAGATCCCTCAGCTTTGAAGAGACTCATGGCGTCAAGATACCACTAAAGCCAAACCTCTGAAAAGCTGTGATCTTGGGGTGCGAATGTAAGAGACAACCTTTCTAATGCTGTGACCTTTTAATATAAGCTCCCTCATGTTGTGATGGCCCCAACCACAAAATTATTTCGTTGCTGCTTCATATCTGTAACATTGCTATGAATCACAATGTAAGTATTTGCTATGCAAGATATCTGACATTTGACCCCTCAGGATCAACCATCAAGGATGGACTACCCCTCTCAGCCCTGCAGAGAGCTTGAGAACCACTGGCCTAGTGAGACCTCTGGATTTGAGATAATTCAGAAAGAGTGCTGAGGACTCCTGAAGGTGTTCCAGGAGTTCTACATCTAAAAGCCTTAGAAATCCCCCAACTCTGCAGGGAGCTTGGGGGCACCTTTGGCTTTGGGGTCCTTCCCCCACCTTCTTAAATGAGTCTTCAATGCAAGCTACCACTGCAGTAGCAACCCTAACATGCTGGAGCCGCCCACCCCCTTCCCAGATTCTAGTTTTATATCTGCCCTTTATGTTTATTCTAACCTGCTATTACCTTATAAAATACTGGGAGGAGGAGTAAGCCAGGAGTGACTCTCCCCAGGGCCCTTTTAAAGGTTGGCCTCTCTGTTATGTTTTGGGGGGTCACTGAGGAGGAGGAGGCTAGGGATGACAAATCTTTCCCAGGCTTAGACAGACATCCTCCCCATCTGGGTGTCAAAACCTTCCACTGTATCAGGCCCTGCAGAGAAGGAGGGGGGTCCCTCATTTCATTTTAAGCAAGTACACTTGCAAGCAAGAGTACTGAGAAGATGAAAGACAGTTGGCTTGGAGGCCAGGCCCCTCTTACCAGGGAGTCGAGGGCTCCAGGGCCAGCCCCGAGATCCCCCAACCATCCAAGGGTGAAGCTGTTTGCACACGTCTTGGGAATTCCCCTACAGATGGCAGCTGCCTATTAACCCCATCGTCCCCAAAGCACTACCGTACCTCTGGACTGAGCCCCGCCCCTCTGCCCCCCCATCCTTACTCCTCTGGGAGTAAACTTCAGTTGAGTATAGGGAGACAATGGAGTCTCCCAGACCGACCGTCCCATCTAGACCAGGCCAGCACTGACCTGTTTTGTGGCCCTCCAGCCATTCCTCACCTGTTCAGGTGAGGGACACCTGGGGCCCCCACAGCACAGAGGAGGGGGCTACTCCCCAGCTTCAAAGCCATCAGGGTCTTTGTTCCCAGCTTTGGCTCCTGGGAACCCCAGCAATTAGGGGAGCAGGTTTAACCCTTAAACGGTTGGGGGCGTCACCCCACCCCCGCTGAGACTCTGGGGACACCAGCCTGGACTTGTCTGGGTGGAGAGGGAGGGGAGAGAAAAATAGGGGTTTGGGGGGTGTTTGAAGCTTCTTGGGTTGGGGGCATCTCTTGTTCACAGGTGCATCCCAGATCCTAGCTGGGTGGAGGCAGAAAAGGGAGGCCCTGGGGTAGGGGAGCAAGGACCCAGCTGCCTCGCCAGCGACGCAGGTGGAAGGCAGGCAGGCAGGCAGGCAGAGACCCAGCCGGGTGACCGGACCCAGCTGAGCGCCGCTCCTGGGGAAATTCCCGGAGAGGCCCCTCCCGATGCGGCGAGCCGGTCCCTTCCCGCCTCCGCGCGCCTCGGCCTGCCCCCCGCGCCTGGGCAGCAGCACAGACAGCCGCCCCGGCAGGCTCACCGCGCTTGAGGATGGCGCTGTGGTGCGGCAGCCGGCCGCCGCCCTCCAGGGCCGAGCAGTTCCAGCGCTGGTCGCGCAGCTGGTGCTGACACTCGTGGACGGCGATGTGCAGCCCCTGGAGCGCCGACGCCGTCACGTCGGGGCTGCGCAGGCACAGCCCCAGCTGCCGCTTGCTCAGGCCGGACAGGGTCAGGCACACGGTGTTGGCTGTGAGCGGCGGCTCACCGGGGAGTTTTAGGCCCAGAATCTCATTGCTTAGAGCCCTGAGGACAAGCGACAGGGGTCTGGGGTCTAGTCGCATGCTCCCTCCCTATCCCCCTAACCCAGATCGGTGCTCCCCCCCCCCCCGAACTGGAAAAAAACGCTCACCGACTGAACAGAGCCAAGAACAGGAGACCCGCGAGGCCTAAGGGCGGAGGCCGAGACCCAGGCTCCTCCAGCATGTCGAAGCCCGGAGGCTCCGGTGGGCGAGTCAGTCAGCGCCTGTGGGGACAGGGACATTTGATGAGGACTAGCTTGACTCCCTGGAACCGAAGGATGCTCTGTTTCAGCTTTTCTCACCCCTTCCCAAATTGGGCAATGCTAAGTCACCTCTTGACTTCCAGGGTCTACATTCTGGAACCCGTCAAAAAGGAAGAACCCGAGCAGCTCGAGGCCCTCCGAGCAGCCCCGGAGTCCCACCCAGCCAGACGCGACAGCAGGGTCCTGAGCCACTCACAAGCCCATCTGAGACCGGTTCTCTCAGACCCTCGATCCCGCCTCACCAACCGCTCGCTCCCTCTCTGTGGGCCCCAAGACTGATCTGCCCGCCCTTACAGGGTTAGAGGGAGGGATTAGAAGGGGGTTCCCCACCACCTGGAGGGGTGTCGCCTCGTCGTGCTGGCAATAGCAGGCAAGCTAGGTTAGAAGGGTCCGAGGCCAGGGTCTGGGAGCCACTCTCCGACCTCGGCGCCCTCGGCTAGGGGAAAGGGGGATGCAAAGTCTCCGAGGGAAAGTAGGTGCCCTGCGCCAAGGCCACAAATTCCCCATGCACCCCCGCCCCTTTCCTAACTACACGCTCCCTCTGCAGTGCGACACCGACTAGTCCCCAAGGGTCCGACCCCAATTCCCACCCCACCCCCATTGCCCTCTGAATCCGAAGGCACTTCTTTATGCTGGAGGTTATCTCTCTGTATCTGGCTTTCTCGGCGTGTCTGTGCGCTTGGGGGGAAGGGGGGCTTGTCTGTCTGTCTGTCTGTCTGTCTTTCCGTCCGCCCGCGTGCCTGTCTAGTCTCTGCCCTCCCTGTTCTCTCCCGCCCCATTACCTCCAGCGGTTCAGGTGCAGGATCCACAAGGCTTACGGTTGAGTCACTCGGGCTCGGCTCGTGGGGCTTACACCGTGGGGAAACTGTGTCGGGTTCAGCCCCCTCGGCGGAGCAGCATTCTTCCAGCACCCGGCCACTCCTCTCTGCCGCTTCCCCAGCGTCGCCACGGCCGCCGGGAGGAAGGGAGGGTAGAAGGGAGGGAGTGATCGAGATAGCTAGGGAGCGAACCCGCGACAAAGCACCGGGGGCTTCGGCTCTGCTCGACCTAACTCACGGGTGGTTCAGCTGGAGCTGACGGAGCTGGGGCCCCTCCCAGAGCCCGGGGCATCCCCACCCCACCCGCACCC
>NW_022196893.1:29994388-29994999 GCF_008632895.1 Mastomys coucha
ACACACACACACACACACACACGACGCCCGGAATCACGATTTGCCCCATTCCAGGGGCAAATGGTTGGAACTGCACTCACCTGCTCTGCCAAGGGGTCTCCCGAGGTTGAAGGCAGAGTGCGGTGACTAAGAGCCCAGCACATGGTCCCAATGACAGTATCTTTCATCGTTTGCCTCCGTTGGTCACCGAGTGTGGATGACTGAAGCACTCCTTCGACACGCTGAGGACGCAGCGGGACGACCTTCGGGTTTCTGACCGTCTCTTGGAAAACCCACGAGCCTGAGCGCACCAGGGCACTCTGAGCCTGCAAGTGAGGAGCCACTGTGTGGCTTGGCTCCCGCCCACCTCCGAGCCTTACGCCTGCCCCTTGGGAGGGCTCAGGTTTGGCCTCAGAATTTGGCCTTGGTCAAAAGCTCGCTCGGGTAACTCCTAAGACCTCCTGTCTGCCCCAACGCTTCCCTTTTCTGGTAGGCATCCTCTCCAGGGGTCTCCTATCCGAAATTCCTGGATGAATACTTGAGATAACCCAAAAGCACGCTCCACGCTCGCTCGCACGGTTGCTGCTGCACAAGAGCTGAGGAAGGCCTTAAGATCCCAAACTGAGCCCAAC
>NW_022196893.1:29995009-29995745 GCF_008632895.1 Mastomys coucha
CTGGCCTGGGTGAGCCCAGGCGAAGGCTTAAACTCCGGCGCTCTGGCGGCAGTGAAGGGGTTAGGTGCCACCGCACTCCCGCCTGACTCACCCTCCTAGCTCTAACCACTGCGGACTATTTTTGCCAGAGAGGGGCCTCAAGGCTTCCCAACCACCCCCAGCCCCTGCCAGACCGCAGCCCCAAGCACAGCATGGCTGGCCCTGCGCACCCAAGGCACATCGACTCAGGGCCGACCCCCCAGGAAACAGAAGCACAGGGCTGGTGCCCACAGCCACAACCACCTCTTCATTGGTGGTGGCTAGCAGCAAGACTGGGCAGCCAGCCCCTGGTCTCCATTCTTGCAAGTCTTGCCTTGGGCTGAAAGGGCATCCCAGGCTAGGTGTCCAGTACAGACGAGGTTAGGTATCTGGGGGTTACTACTGAGTACTGCGGAGATGACGGAGATGACACTGCTTGAACTGAACCCTAGGCTAGACAGTCTGGACTCCAGCGGGGTGCTCTTTCAGATTCCCCCACCTCTCGAGTAGGGAATGGCAGCCTAAGAGCTCCTCCCCACTTAGGGAAAGAAGGCCAAACCACGCGTGACTTCTGAGATGGACCAGCACTGTCTCAGGAACTTCTACCCTACTCCCGAACCCAGGATCCTCACCAACGCCCCAACCTCTCTCCTGCCTGTCAGCCTGGGACTCACCCAGGCCCCTGAAAGGTTTTTTTTTTTTTGTTTTTTTGTTTTTT
>NW_022196893.1:29995840-30025618 GCF_008632895.1 Mastomys coucha
TTTAACAGATCCTTCATCAGCTTCTAAAGGCCATTTCTGTTTCTCCATGCGGCTTCGGTCCTACTCACACATTGGACGTTGTCTTGTTCCTATTTGTCTCTAATGTTAGCTTTACCTACTTCTACCATTCAGTCAGATGTCAAGAAGAGGCTAGGGCAAGCTGGGCTGGGGGGGGGGGGCACTGGGTGTGGAGGTGCCTTTATTCCCAGCACTTGGGAGGCAGAGGCAGGTGGATCTCTTTTGGATTCTCAAGGCCAGCCTGGTCTGCATAGTGAGTTCTGGGACAGCCAGGCTATGTAGAGAGACCCTATCTCGGAAAAACTGATGAGGATGACGATGCTGCTGCTAATAATAATAATAATAATAATAATAATAATAATAATAACAAAGGGGCTAAGGAAGATTAGCGCCCAGAGGTTCAACTTCTTAGTGGCCTGGGGGCTCCCCAAGTTGAACTGTTCCAAACCTAAGAACTCATACTGCTGTTCTCTGAAGTCCTCTCTGAAGTCTTGCTCTTTGATAAGAGGCCACAGGCAGGCAGTGGGTGGCCCGAGCTGGCCAAGGGTGCCCTCCTGCCGACCGTCTGGCCTGAGCTCTGACCCACAAGCAGCTAGAGGGCGGTGGGACAGGCGGGGCCTGGAGAGGGCTGCGGGTGCACACCCATTGCCTAATACCCCAAGCACGCAGCCAGCTCCAAGAAAGGGGAGGGGCAGGAACCAGAGAGACCTTGACAAGGGTTGGGACCAAGAAGAGAGGGGGAAGAAAAGGGGGCTGCCATCACTGCAGGGAGGAAATGGGAGCAACTTGGTCCATCTTCCCTTTGATGAGAAAGGTGGAAGGCCCCTCTGGCCCTCACCGGGGATGAGGTGTAGCAGAACTCTGTGAGAAGAACATAGAGGCCCTGAAGGGCGGGGAGTGTCAAATAAAAGAGTGGGGACCTCTGGAGATGGGGAAATCAAGCAACCGAGGCGGTGGCTAAAGCCCGGCTACACTCGGGAATCTCCCCCTTCCCCACCCCCCATGTTTGCCTTGGCTGGGGTCTTGGGTGACTCATCTGTTGCTAAGCCGCTGATAGGGGCGGCCAGCCCAGGGAACCCAAATTATAGGCCCTGGAGGGATGGATGTGCCTGCGGCGGTGAGCTCAGCTGTGCGCCTCCCTCCGCCTCACCGGTCTTCCACTGCAACACCGAAGGCCACCACCCAGAGGCGCCAGAGATGTTGCAGACGAACTACTGGACTTCAGAGAAGCCCCCCACACTCAGTAGTTAGCCCCAACGAGTCTCCTGGATCACCCTAGACAGAATGTTACCCCCTTGGTTGATGGATGGGTCACGCCCTCCCAGCCCGAGGGGGTAGCGCCTGTTGCCTGCCTGTGCTTAAAAGGCATGCCCAAGAACTCTGAGTTCTGTTCCAATGTTCTCTCTCTCTAGAGCTCAAGGTCTAAGCAAAGCTTTCACCCACCACCACCTCCTCCCTCCTAGATCTAACCCAAGGTGTGTGTTTTGCTACAGAGTTTTTCCTTCAACTCTTCTTCTTCTTCTCCTTCTCCTCCTCCTCCTCCTCCTCCTCCTCCTCCTCCTCCTCCTCCTCCTCCTCCTTCTTCTTTTCCTGAGACAGGGTTTCTCTGTGTAGCCCTGGCTGTCCTGGAACTCACTCTGTAGACCAGGCTGGCCTTGAACTCAGAAATCCACCTGCCTCTCCCGCCCAAGTGCTGGGATTAAAGGCGTGCGCCACCACTGCTCGGGCTCTATTTCAATTCTTTAGTTAACTGTAGCCAAAAGTGACAGCAAGCTCCCTGCCCATATATCTAGAGTAAGGAAGTTGAGGGAGGAAGACGAGGTCTGGTTAGCAGATGGACAAGTCAGAAGTGAAAAACACTTGTTGCTCTTGTGGAAGACTTGGGTTCAGTTCCTGGTGGAGCCCATGGGGTGGCTCACAGCCATCCATCACCCTAGTTCCTTGGGATCCAACAGGCATGAGTGTGCTGCACATATATGCAAGCAGGTAAAACATTCACACTACAAAGGAAAATAAATAAATCTAATAAATAATTTTAAAAATAATTTGAGGCCAGAGCTAGGAGTGGCAGCTCATGGGCCATGCTTTTAGTTTGAATACAGGGAAGGCAGAGGCAAGCAGATCTGTGGGAGTTCGAGGCTATGAGGCTAGCCTAGTATATATGGTGAATGCCAGGCCAGCCAGGGCTATATAGTAAGACCGCCTCAAAACTAAACAACAACAGGGCTGGAGAGATGGCTCAGTGGTTAAGAGCACTGACTGCACCTCCAAAGGTCCTGAGTTCAAATCCCAGCAACCACATGGTGGCTCACAACCATCCATAATGAGATCTGATGGCCTCTTCTGGTGCTTCTGAAGACAGCTACAGTGCACTTACATATAATAATAAATAAATCTTTTAAAAATATATTTATAAAAGCAACAACAACAAAATCCCAAGACATCTAAAGGAGGAACATTCCAGAAGGCAGAAATGTATATAGACCTTGACAAAGGATCTCAGTATGTTCAAAAGGTCAGAAAGATCAATGTGGTTATGCAGGATTTCGAACTGCAGTTTGAGAGAAGGCTGTGGGGTGAAAGAGAAAAGCTGGAGATGTGTACTTTACAGCTTGAGGGTCAGGGTTTGCTGATAGCCCAACGTGAGGTGTAAAACCGACAAGCCAAGGTTGATACAAAATTTAAAATTAAGGTATAAATATTATATTATATTAATTATATGTTATATGTATGTGTATAGATAATATATATATTCTATATATAAAAAATGTCTGCACACCACATGTGTGCCTGGTGCCTGCAGAGACTACTCCTGATTCGAAGATTTTTGCGATGAAGGTGAAGGCCAGAGCTGTCATTCTCTGAGATGAAAATGACTGAAGAAAGAGCAATCTAAGCAATGGAGGGAGAGACTAAGAATTTAGTGGTGGCCATGTGAACTTTGAGAAACTTAAGTGTTAACTATACAACAAGAGTTCATACCCAAAGTCATAGTTAGGAAGCAAGAGAACTAGAGAGATGCTCAGTGGTTAAGAGCTCTGGCCACACTTCCAGAGGACCAAGGTTCAATTCCTTCCCAGCACCACATCCTGATTACAACCATCTGTAACTCCAGTCCCAAGGGATCTAATGTCCTCCTCTGGACTCCATGGGCAGCAGGCACACAAGTGGTGCATGGACACACATCCAATAAATAAAATAGAAAGCTTGAAGCCATAAAGTTTGCCAAGTGAATTTGACTAGGCCAATACGGCTAGCTTAAACTGGGGGTGTATTTTTTTAGCCTTCTTCTTCTTCTTCTTCTTCTTCTTCTTCTTCTTCTTCTTCTTCTTCTTCTTCTTCTTCTTCTTCTTCCTCCTCCTCCTCCTCCTCCTACTCCTCCTCCTCTTCCTCCTCCTCCTCCTCTTCCTCCTCTTCTTCTTCCTTCTCCTCCTCCTCCTCCTCTTCCTCATTCTCCTTCTTCTTTTTCTTCTTCTTCAGTTGTTGTTGTTGAGTCTCATGTAGCCCAGGCAAGCTTCAAACTCAATATGTAGTTAAATATGACATTGAACTCTGACCTCTGCTTCTCAAGTGGTAAAATTACATTTGTGTGTCAGTGTACATGGATTTATCTGTTCTTTATTTTTACCTATGGTGAAGCTTAGGATCTCATACATGCTAAGTAAGTCGTGTGTGTGTGTGTGTGTGTGTGTGTGTGTGTGTGTGTGTGTGTGTTTGCATGTACACATACATATGTGAGCATGTGCAAAGACAAGAGGTCAAGAGGGGATGTCTTCCTCTATTTCTTTCTGCCTTATATTTTTTTATTTTTCATCTTATTTTCAATTTTGACTGTATTTATCATTAGTGTGGGGGTCATTGAGTGTGCACCACAGTGACAGCCATTCTCTCCTCTCTGGCTCTGTTTGCACTTCAGCACTGATGTTTGTAGATGGTAGGATTTCCCTGTCTTCCAGCCTGCATTCCACCCTCCATAGATCAAGAAGCTATATGACTGTTTTAGCCAGGGTTTTACTGCTGTGAACAGACACCATGACCAAGGCAAACTCTTACAAGGACAAGATTTTTTTTTTTTATAGATGCATTTATTTTATATATGTGAGTACATTGTAGCTGTCTTCAGACACACCCGAAGAGGGCATCTGATCCTATTACAGATGGTTGTGAGCCACCATGTGGTTGCTGGGAATTGAACTCAGAACCTCTGGAAGAGCAGTCAGTGCTCTTAATCACTGAGCCAGCTCTCCATCCCAAAGGACGACATTTCACTGGGGCTGGCTTACAGGTTCAGTCTACTATCATCGAGGCAGGAATGTGGCAGCGTCCAGGCAGGCTGAGGAGCTGAGAGTTCTACATCTTGTTCTGAAGGCAAACAGGAGAAGGCTGGCTTCCAGGGAGCTCGGATGAGGATCTTAAAGCCCATACTCACAATGACACACTTCCTTCAACAAGACCACACCTCCTAACAGTGTCACTCCTTAGGCAAGCATATTCAAACCATCACAGTGACCCAGACCTAAGTGGTGAGGAATTTCTCAGGGACAAAGCCAGGGTGCCCATCTATATTGTTCATTCCCTTGAGCCATCTGTGCAGGGGACTATTTGCAGAAACTCTTGACTTATAGACCTGTGTAGGAAGCTAGACCATTCCATATTATACCTCAGAAATTAATCTATGGAGGAAGCAAGTATACTAGGCTAGGAGAGAGCCTGGGGAGGGCATTTCCATTAACAAAAAATATAATGAGGGGCTGGAGAGATGGCTCAGAGGTTAGGAGCACTGACTGCTCTTCTGAAGGTCCTGAGTTCAAATCCTAGCAACCACATGGTGGCTCACAACCATCTGTAATGAGATTTGATGCCCTCTTCTGGAGGGATCTGAAGACAACTACAGCATACTTACATTTAAGAAATAAAATCTTTAATATATGTATATATATATATATATATGTATATATATATATATATAAAATGAAATAAAATTTCAGTGGCTAGAGACATGGCTCAGTGGTTAAGAGCACTGGCTGCTCCTCCTGAGGACCTGGGTTCAATTCCCAGCATCCACATGGCAGCTCACAGCTGTCTATAACTCCAGTTCCAAGGGATCCAGCACTCCCACACAGATGTACATGTAGGTGAAGCATCAATGCACATAGAATGAAAATAAATAAATCATTTTTATTTATTTTATTTTCAAGACAGGGTTTCTCTGTATAGCCCTGGCTGTTCTGGAACTCACTCTGTAGACCAGGCTAGCCTCGAACTCAGAAATCCACCTCTGCCTCCCAAGTGCTGGGATTAAAGGTGTGTGCCACCAGTGCCTGGCATAAATAATTTTTTAAACTTTACCCAGCTTCATTTATGTTGATACACATCTCCCTTTAAACACATCCACACCTACCTACTGAGGTGGCTCAGGGAGTTACGGGGCTTGCCACCAAGTTTAACGATGACCTGAGTTCCATCCCTGGAACATTTATACTAGAAGGAGAAAAGCAGCTCTGACAAGTTGTTCTTTCATTGATTATAGCTCTCTCTCTCTCTCTCTCTCTCTCTCTCTCTCTCTCTCTCTCTCTCTCTCACACACACACACACAGGTACACACAATAAATGTGATTAAAATTTTAAATTAAACACAAGTGCCCCCGGAACAGTAACTAAATCTATCAGTCATTTCTTCCGTAGAGTGATTTATACCTTAGCGGGAAAGGCTGATCAGTTCTGGGAATCAAGTTCTTTAGAGTCAGACATGGGTAGTTCAGCTAGAAATCATACTTAAAAAGCAGAAGAGACCGAAACAAGAGATGCCAAAACATCTTCTTTCTGTGTCAACTCTGAAAGGGGACCCCATTCTGCTCTGCTGCATATCGGGTAGCCACTAAGCCACTGATGATGTAGAAAGAGTGTGCATAGGCTTTGAATTCAAAGGGGCTGTCAGGCCTGGGGGAGTATGCCTCTGATCTCCACTGGAGAGGTGAAGGCAGAGGGTCAGAAGTTCAAGGCTAGCTAAGACCACATCTTGAATTTGAAGCCAGCCTAGGCTACATAAGACCTTATATCAACAAACAAACAAACAAACAACAAACAACAGACAAACAAACAAAACCGAGGCTGGAAAGATGGCTTGACATTTAAGAGCGCCTGTGGAGAAGGGGTTGATTGCCAGCACACACATAGCGGCTCAGGGAACCTGAAGCCCTCTTCTGGCCACTGCAGGAACTGCATGCACATGATACATAAGCATCCCTGCACATACAAACACACACACAAAACTTAAGTCTATCAGTGGTGGCGCACGCCAGCACTCGGGAGGCAAAAGCAGGCAGATGTTTGAGTTGAAGGTCAATCTGGTCTACAAAGCGAGTTCCAGGACAGCCAGGGCTACTCTGTCTCAGAAAACCAAATAAACAAACCAACCCCCCAAAACAAAAAAGCTAAAAATAACAACTGGGTTTGGGTTTGGGTTTGAGATAGGATTTTATTATGTACCCCAGGCTGGCTGTACTAGAACTGGCTATGTAGACCAGGCTGGCCTTAGACTTACAGATGTGACTCCCTTGCCTCTTAACTCTCAAGTGCTGGATTAATGACAGGTGCCACTAAGCCTGGTGTCACCAAGGCTTTTCAACCCTCCTGCCTCAGCTTTCCAAGTTCTGGAACTGGCAAGCATGTACCCCCACACAGAGTTGGTCTGAGGATTGTTTATTATATTTTTCATTAATTATTACTTTAGCTGGGCAATGGTGGCACAAGCCTTTAATCCCAGCACTTGGGAGGCAGAGGCAGGTGGATTTCTGAGTTCGAGGCCAGGCTGGTCTACAGAGTGAGTTCCAGGACAGCCAGGGCTACACGGAGAAACCCTGTCTGGAAAAATAAAAAACAAAAAACAAAATAACAACAAAAAAAAGTATTACTTTGTTGTTGTTTAAGATGGGGTCTTGCTATATATCTCAGGGTTGTCTCATGTTTGGAGCAATCATCTTATACTTTATTGTGTATGTGTGTGCATGTGTGTGTGTGTGCATGTGTGTGGATGTGTGTGTGTGCATGTGTGTGTGGATGTGTGTGTGTGCATGTGCATGTGTGTGCATGTGTGTATGCATGTGTGTGCATGTGTGTGTGTGCATGTGTGTGTGCATGTGTGTGTTCCTGTGTGTGTGCCTGTGTGTGTGCATGTGTGTGTACCTGTGTGTGTGCATGTGTGTGTTCCTGTGTGTGCCTGTGTGTGTTCCTGTGTGTGCCTGTGTGTGTGCCTGTGTGTGTGCATGTGTGTGTACCTGTGTGTGTGCATGTGTATGTGTGTGCATGTGTGTGTGCATGTGTGTGCATGTGTGTGTGCATGTGTGTGCATGTGTGTGTGCATGTGTGTGTATGTGCATGTGTGTGCATGTGTGTGCATGTGCATGTGTGTGCATGTGTGTGTGCATGTGTGTGTGTGCATGTGTGTGTGTGCATGAGCACATGCTTGTCAAGATCAAAACCGACTGGGTAGAGTCAGTTCTCTGCTTTCATCGGGTGGGTCCAGGGATGAACTCAGCCGTCTGACTCACCAGCGAACACTTTCACCTGCTGGGTCCTCTTTGTTTGGGGAGGCCTTTTGTTTTTGGTTGTTGTTGTTGTTGTTTTGTTAACACATTAAACAAATTTAAAGGTTTACTTTGTAGCTTTCTGTTTATGTATATATGTATGCTCACATTTGCATGTGAATGCCCTTGGTGGATGCTGGAGTAGGAGATACAGGCAGTTATAAGCTGCCTGACCTGGGTGCTGGGAAACACTCAGGTCCTCTGCAAGAACAGCAAGTCCTTGGAACCAATGACCCATTTATCTGTCCAGCCGACGTTTTAATTTTTTTCTTATTTACTTTGTCCCTATGCCTGCATGCACATGTGTGTGCATTTGGACACACATGTGTGCCGGTGGAGGTCAAAGGTCAGTCTTCTCTCCTTCCACCCAGTGAGGCTCAGGGACTCAGATCCTCAGGCGTGGCAGAAGTGCATTTACCTACCCCCTCTTCCCCTTAGTCAGGGACTCTCTATATAGCCCTGGCTGCCCTGGAACTCACAATGTAGACCAGGCTAGCCTTGAACTTACAGAGATCCATCTGCCTCTGCCTTCTAGGTGCTGGGGTTGAAGGTGTGCACCAAGTGCTTTTGGTTGTTGAGAGTGTCTCCAGAGCCAGGCGGTGGTGGCACATGCCTTTAATCCCAGCACTTGGGAGGCAGAGGCAGGCCTGGTCTACAGAGTGAGTTCCAGGACAGCCAGGGCTACACAGAGAAACCCTGTCTCAGAAAACAACAACAACAAAACAAAAACAAAAAGCGTGTCTCCAGAACGCTGAGAGGTGGAGGCTAAACCTTGAACTTGTGATCTCCCTACCTCCTGAGTGCTGGGGTCACAGCTACGTGCCACCAATCCCTGGCTTTGGCAGTGCTGGGGATCCAAAGCACAGTTTTATGCATGCTAGGCAAACATTTTACCCCAGCCCCTGGGAACTTAGCTTTAACACTGATTCTTTTTCTAACTGGGACCTCGAGCCATTGCTTCACCAAGCGTTTTCTCTGTGAAATGGAAGAGAGGAGAAATATTAAGATCCCGGGGGAGAGGGGCGCTTCTCTGTGTGGTAGTGGTGCATGACAACCAGGCTGGCAGTGCCCTCTGTGTCCCACAAGGGGAACAGCAGCCTGATAACCCAAGGTTGCCGAGGCCCTGAAGAGAATTGGAATCAAGAGGAAAGAAGAATTCACGGGCTGGAGAGATGGCTCAGCTGTTAAAGGCTAGGCTCACAACCAAAAATATGAGTTCGGTTCCCCCCACCCACAGCTGTCTCTCCAGCCAAAAAGAAGGAGGAGGAGGAGGAGGAGGAGGAGGAGGAGGAGAAAGAGGAGGAGGAGGAGGAAGAGGAGGAGGAGGACGACAAGGACGAGGATGAGGAGAAGGAGAAGAAGAAGGAGAGGAGAAGAAGGAGAAGAAGAAAAATTCAGAATGGAAGAGTTGAGGCTTTTGGGTAAGAGCTCCTCTTGGGGGAAATGGGGTGTTGGGGACACTCCAGAAATCTGGGAGAAAAAAAATCCAATGAGCATCAGAAAATACACAGAGGCACAAATTTGTTAAGTTTTTCAAAAGTCTTATTTGAAAGATGTATTTTATGTATGTGTATGTGAGTGTTTTGCCTGGATGCATGTGTGTGCACCTGTGCACAGTGCCAGTGGGGTTCAGTGGGGTTCAGAAGGCTCCTCATCCCTGGAACTGGAGTTACAGGTGGCTGGAAGCCACCATATCGATGCTGAGACCAGAGCCTGGGGCCTCTGGCAGAGCAGCCAGTGCTCTTAGCCACTGAGCCATCTCTCTATACCCCCAATTATGTTCATCCTGAGCTGGGCAGGTATGGTGGTAGCACAGGCCTGTAATCCCAGCAGTCAGGTGACTATCATGGGTTCCACATATTAAATCTTTATGTTAGGTAGAGTCACACAGGAAGATCCTGTCACAGAACCAGCAATGACCACAAACCCAAAACGAGCCGGCTTCTTCCCGCAAGCATTCTTTCTTCAGGCCTTCAGCTCTATCTGACAGCTACTCAGCTGTCCATCCTTTCTGAGTCGAGTTGCCAGAGAAACGGGCCTGGCTCATCTTCATGACTCTCTCCACTAATGACAAACACAGGTTGACTCAACGTGCCATAGGGTGACTCGAGGTACCCAGAGCGACAGAATGACACCTACGAGTGCACATAGTTAATCACACACACACACACACACACACACACACACACACACACACCTGCAAACACAATTGCAGCCTTCTGGACATCTTCTGCCGTAGCCCCGCCTCCTTCCTGATACTCTGCTTTAAGTGGTGACTGTAACAAAATGACTTCATGCTCTCTCCGCCCTGAGCCAAATTACACAATTATTTGGAAAGGGCTCAAAACGTCCTTCGTTGGAAGTTTCTGGATACACCAATACACGGGAACATGCACCCTCAGAACACATGTACACTTTCGCTTAATCTAACGGTGACACACCGATGCTTGCACCACCACTCCCCTCCCCCAGCCCACACAGGCAAACTGCTGCGTGCTTCTGAGTTTCGCCCTGCCACCAGTTCGGTTTGCTCAGCCTACCCCTACACCCCACGCCCCGGGAATCCCTGACCACAGCTCCACCCATGCTCTGTCTCCTTCTTTTCCTTCTGTGTCCAGCTGTCGGGGTTCCTGGGTGAGGAAGCGTCTCCACAGAGTCGCTGGCTAGAACCACAACTTTCATCCTGCCATTCAGGATAGGGAAGAGAAGGGACCACAGCGTGGGGGCGGGGGAGAGGACGGACGGACATCGAGAGGACAGCCCCACGGGCGCGTGGGGGGAGACAAGCCAGGCTGCAAACAGGTTGTCCCCCGGCACATTGTCTCCGCGCCCCCTGGCGGATGCTGCTCCCCGACGGGCTCCGGACGCGCAGAAGAGTGAGGCTGGCGCGCGTGGGAGGCCATCCCAAGGGGAGGGGTCGGCGGCCAGTGCAGACCTGGAGGCGGGGGCCACCAGGCAGGGGGCGGGGGTGAGCCCCGACGGCTAGCCTGTCAGCTCCTTGCTCAGACCGGCTAGAGCCACGCTTCGCTCTCCACTCATTGTCTGTGGCCCTGACCAGTGCGCCCTGGCGCTTTAGTGCGGCCCGGAGGGGCAGCCTCTTCTCACTGCTGTCCGCCGCAACTCTAAGAGGCGGTGCCTCCCGCAGTGGCTGCTTCAGCCCACCAGCCAGGACAGCGAACCATGCTGCCTGCGGCCCGCCTCCAGACTTACTAGAGCCAGCCTGAGAACTCTCACCACTGCCCTCGCCGCTGTGTCCAGTCCCACCGTCGCGGGCAGCCACCAAAGTCGCCAGAACCGCAGCACAGAACCAGCAAGGCCAGGCAGGCCATGGGGCCCTGGGCGCTACTGTCCAGCTGGCTTTCTGCTACGTTGCTACTGGCACTGACCGCTCTGCCCGCAGCCCTGGCCGCCAACAGTAGTGGCCGATGGTGGTAAGTGAGCTAGTACGGGGTCCGCCACTTGTCCTGGGGCAAAGAGCCAGGCACCGGCCCTATCCAGCTCTCACACTGTGGGGGTCACCAACCTACAGACTCCCTCAGGCACTGTGACTTCACATCCAGGGTGCTCTCACCTAGAACTAGCTCTGCTGAAGAGGGACACACCATGTGCAGGCAGAAGCTCAGATACACCAGGCTCAGAGGCCATTCCCACTTAATACAACCCGCTTCCGCTGAGCAACAGGTCCCAGCCTCGCTGTGATGGGTACTCAGGTGTCCCTCGGGGCTTGACCCCCCCCCCCAAAAAAAACCCAGATACTAACTTTGAAACGAGGTGAGAAAGGAGTGGAATTCCTAAGTATTTCAAGGTGGGCAAGGCTGCAGGTGGGGTTCTCCTCAGGGACGGAGGTAGTCATGCCTCTTCTGTCCCTGTCCCCTCACTAGACTCGGGGCTCCTGGAGCACACTTCTACCAGACGCAAGAGCTATTATTGATCCTCTGCGGCTCTCTCTAGGCCATGAGGCCAGGCAAGGGCAGGGTGGTACATCCTGTATGATTAAGATGCAGGTCCCCTGCCCCCGGACTGAACCCTTGTGCGTCCCACCAGGGGCATCGTGAACATAGCCTCCTCCACGAACCTGCTGACGGATTCCAAGAGCCTGCAGCTGGTACTGGAGCCCAGTCTGCAGTTGCTGAGCCGCAAGCAGCGGCGACTGATCCGACAGAACCCGGGGATCCTGCACAGCGTGAGTGGAGGGCTGCAGAGCGCCGTGCGAGAGTGCAAGTGGCAATTCCGAAACCGTCGCTGGAACTGCCCCACTGCGCCGGGGCCCCACCTCTTCGGCAAGATCGTCAACCGAGGTGGGTGCCCAGGAAAGCGACGCTTCCGGGATTAAGGGAAAGGCAGGGTCAGCTCCAGGGCATGGGCGGGCGAAGGCAGGGAAGACTTCCAGGCTGGTGTGATCAAACTGCGCATCGCCTGGTGCCGGGCGCTAACGGAGGTCAGCTTGTGCGTTGTGGGCACGGATCTTCAACGTTCCTGAGCCACTGGCCCACAGAAAGGGAATTCCGGATCGTGGGCGCTGGGCGACAGCTGTCTTTCCCTGGCCTTCCTCAAAGGTGCTCGCGACGTGGATCTCTGAGGCTAGGGTGCGCTTCGCACCCAGCAAGGTTTGCACCGCCAATGTATTAGTTTGGTCTGGTAGAGCGATCTTGGCGATGCAGAGTAGCTCTATTTGGGATCTCCTCTTGGAGCTGTCCCGCGAAGGCTCTGGAGTCCCAGGAAAGCATCCCCAATAGTGAGGGGGAGTATTCGTGGTTCGCGCACACGCACCTGCTTTCTCTTTGAGACCTGAAGCACTTCCGTCTGCCAGGTTGTCAGGACTCCAGGGATGTTGCACTGTAGGGTACCAAGCCTTCCAAAGAGGGTGCTGGCTTGGCCCCCACGCGTTCTCCTAACTGGTGTAGGGTCGCTTCACCCACAGGTTGTCGGGAAACAGCGTTTATCTTCGCAATCACCTCCGCCGGGGTCACGCACTCGGTGGCGCGCTCCTGCTCCGAAGGCTCCATCGAGTCCTGCACCTGCGACTACCGGCGGCGCGGCCCTGGGGGCCCCGACTGGCACTGGGGGGGCTGCAGCGACAACATCGATTTCGGTCGCCTCTTCGGCCGGGAGTTCGTGGACTCTGGGGAGAAGGGGCGGGACCTACGCTTCCTCATGAACCTTCACAACAACGAGGCAGGGCGCACGGTAGGTCGGCGTGTCCCGAGCCAGTGCACAAGGACAGGGGCACAGGGAAGGGGCTTCCTGAGGGAGTGGGACTCTATAAGGGACGACAGAGAAGAGGTGGTGGCTGAGGGCCAAGGGGTTCCTGAGCTGATGACAGAACAGAGAGGTCAGAGGGCTATCAGCACGTGGGACGCATTGCTGTGGCTCCATTGCACACTTTTGAGAGATAAAGTGACTCGCTGGCGTGTGGCCCGAATGTCCCTATCTCAGCTGGCCATTTTGCACTTCCTCTCTCCCGAGCTTAATCACACCTGGAGCTTGGCTGAGGTTTCCACAGCATCGACTTGACCGGGGTGGGGTGGGGGTGGGGAGGTATGGATGGCGGTTCGTGGGATGTTGGATTTGACCTTCCCTTCCCTTCTCCCTTGTCCCCTCCTCCCCTAGACCGTGTTCTCTGAGATGCGCCAAGAGTGCAAATGCCACGGGATGTCCGGCTCCTGCACGGTGCGCACGTGTTGGATGCGGTTGCCCACGCTGCGCGCTGTGGGAGACGTGCTGCGCGACCGCTTCGACGGCGCCTCCCGCGTCCTTTACGGCAACCGAGGCAGCAACCGCGCTTCGCGGGCGGAGCTGCTACGCCTGGAGCCCGAAGACCCCGCGCACAAGCCGCCCTCCCCTCACGACCTCGTCTACTTCGAGAAATCGCCCAACTTCTGCACGTACAGTGGCCGCCTGGGCACAGCTGGCACAGCTGGGCGAGCCTGCAACAGCTCGTCTCCCGCGCTGGACGGCTGCGAGCTGCTGTGCTGTGGCCGGGGCCACCGCACGCGCACGCAGCGCGTCACGGAGCGCTGCAACTGCACCTTCCACTGGTGCTGCCACGTCAGCTGTCGCAACTGCACGCACACGCGCGTGCTGCACGAGTGTCTATGATGCACCGCGCCTCCGGGAACGCTCTCTTCCAGTTCTTCTCAGACAAACTCGCTGGCCCTGATGTTCGCCCACCCTAGCGCGGCCAGCCACAGCCCCGGGGTTCACAGCGATCCACCTCTCCCACCTCCTACCTGGGGACTCCTAAAACCACTGTCTGAGGCGCCTCGAACCCTTTTGCCATCCCGAGGGCCCTGCCCCAGCCTACCTCCCTCCCTCTTCGCGGGAGACCCCTTTTGCACTGCCCCCCAGTTTGGCCAGAGGGTAAGAGGGAGATTCTTCTTCTGGGGTGGGGGCGGGAGGTCAGCTCGCGGAGGCGTTGCCCTCCCTGATGTATTGTCCGCGGCGACCTCGCTGTGCAACACCTTCCCTTGTCCCTGTAGGTCCCTTGCTTTCTCTAACCAACAACTCTGGGCTTCAAGGCCTTTCCCCTCCCACCTGTAGCTGAAGAGTTTCCGAGGTGAAAGGGCACGGAAAGCTGTGAGGACGTGGGAAATGAGGTTGGGGGACCCAGCAGGAAAACCCTACATTCTCCTAGTCTCTGCCTCGGAGCCATTGAACAGCTGTGAACCATGCCTCCCTCAGCCTCCTCCCACCCCTTCCTGTCCTGCCTCCTCATCAGTGTGTAAATAATTTGCACCGAAACATGGCCGCAGAGCCACGCGTTCGGTTATGTAAATAAAACTATTTATTGTGCCGGGTTCCAGCCTGGGTTGCAGAGACCACCCTCACCCCACCTCACTCCTCCTCTGTCCTGTCACCAGCCCTTTTTGTCATCCGACCTTCTCTCTTTTACCCAGCTTCTCAAAGACACCCTTGCCCACCGGATCAGTATTTCCTTCCACTGTAGCTATTAGTAGCTCTTCGCGCCCCCACCAATGTAGTATCTTCCTCTGAGGAATAAAATGTCTATTTTTATCAATGACTCTGGTCCTTGAATCCAGAACACAACATGGTTCCCAGCATCCTCTTCCCCTCCAACAGACTTAACCAGATAGAGGAGATATCGTTGTTGAAGAACTCTTTTCCTGAGCCTGAGAGAGGACCCTGAGATCCTGACCCTTGGATGACCCTAAATGAGACCAACTAGGGATGCAGGTCTCCTGAGAGAAAGGCCTGCTGAGAAGCCCCTGCAGGGTTCTTCCTTCAGTTGTAGCGGCAGCGGCAGCAGCAGCAGCGGTGAGGGCAAGCATGGCGACCTAATGGGGACTCACCAACAGTCCAGCTCGCCTAGTGCAAGAGCTGGGAGATAGCGACAATGAAATGATAGCTGTGGCCATGTCCTGAAAAGGGTTCCCAAGCAGAAAGAGTACCATTGTCCCTGGGGAGAACGTCATCCTCTATCGAGTCTGAGCTTTGAGCAATGGGAAGGCCCACCTCCTACACTTTTCTACAAGACTTGGAAATATTTTATTAGCACCCCAACCCTAGCCTAGAGGTAAGGGACATCCAGGAACAAGTCATGGGTTGGAGCTGGAGAAATGGCTCAGCGGATAAGAGCACTGGCTGCTCTTCTAGAGGTACTGAGTTCAATTCCCAGCAACCTACATGGTGGCTCACAACCATCTATAGTGAGATCTGGTGTGTTCTTCTGACCTTCAGGCATGCATGGAGGCAGAATACTGTATACATAATAAATACATCTTTAAAAAAAAAAAGTCATGGAGGCTGGAGAGATGGCTCAGCAGTTAAGAGCACTGACTGCTCTTCCAGAGGTCCAGATGGTAGCTCACAACCATCTGTAATGGGATCCGATGCCCTCTTCTGGTGTGTCTGAAGGCAGCTATGGTGTACTCATATAAATAATAATAAATAAATAATATTAAAGAAAAGTCATGGGTTAACAGTGGGGCCTAGCAGGGCACTAGTGGTGCACGCTTTTAATCCCAGCACTTGGGAGGCAGAGGCAGGTGGATTTCTGAGTTCGAGGCCAGCCTGGTCTACAGAGTGAGTTCCAGGACAGCCAGGGCTACACAGAGAAACCCTGTCAAACCAAAAAACCAAAAAACCAAACCAAAAATCAAACCAAACCAAACCAAACCAAAACAGAACAGTGGGCCCTAGACCTGGACCAGAACGCTTAAAGATGCTCGTACGAAAGAAGAAAAGAGCAGAAAGCTTAGCATCCAGACAGAGGTAAGGCTCAGAGCTCAATCAAAAGGAACCCCCAAGAGTGATTGGCCACAACCAAATCAGTAAGCTAGCCACACCCACAAGGAACCAGACCGAGGGTCCCCTTACAATCCTTTTGTCCTTTTATGATTTTTATGCACCTGCAGGCTACCTCTGTGCTGGCACTCACCAGTCAGTAGGGTAAGACTCCTGCTCATGCTCACAGTACTAAACCTGACTCCAGTCATTTCCTCCGCCCTTCCTTGTTCAGCCATAGCCTTAGCCCTGACTCAGGGAACACTAACCCTTCCTAAACTCCAGTACTTGACCTTCATCATAGCCCCTTCACCACAAGAGAGGACCCGAAAGGCATTGACAGAAGCTACAGAGGATCACCGCCTTCGCGAGAGCCATCACGGGTCTCAATCAAGCCGAAGTTTCTTCTTCTTCCCAGAATCCTTTGCTGTCACGGCAGGCTATCACCTCTGCGGGGGGTGGGGGGAGGGGGCAGCTGTGTACTCTGACCCCTGCTGGGTTTTGGACTCTGTGAGTGGGTAGAGAAGTAGATTCAGGGCCTGCTCAAGCCTGCAGTGACGTTTCTTTCCCTTTCTCTCCATTGGCAAAGCCAGTACCGGCTCAGTTCTGATCAGTGGATCCAACTTGGGTTACCGGACATCTGAAAGGTTCTGGGTTTCCAGTAAAGACCATCCACCGAGTCTAGTCGATCCTAACCCAAACTGAGCTATTAGCTCCCCAGCTCCTCCAAAGTCCGAAGTTATTGGGCTGTCCCAGGGCACAAACGGGTGTGTGAGCATGCATGTGTGCGCGTGCTGTGTTGCATGTGTGTGCCCGTGTGTATGTGTGCGTGCACGAGTGTGTAAGGCTGGGCCGCTGCGGCTCAATGCCCAGTGTTAGGGAGAAGCAGCAGGACAGAGGAACCAAGCCAATCGTCCACCAATCTAAATCCTAACCCCAGGAAGTGAAATGACAGACCTGGAAACTGGTGTGCTGAGCAGAGGTGACTTGCAGGAGTGGGAAACAGAGCACCCCGCTTTTGCCCCAAACTTCGAGGCATCTCTTGTCTTCTCAGACTAATTTGCCTTGCTTGACCCTTAATTGAGAATATTCAAATGTCCATCATTGTCGCATAAGGAGGCGATAGACTTCAAATGACATAGTGTCTGTGACAGCTTGGGTTGTGTGGACAGCTTCTGATAACCTTCTCTGTAGCAGCCTCTCATCAAATGCTGGCACTGCAGTGACCTAAGCCAGAGGTCCAGCCAGGGAACCAAGCAGGCCAGCAGACACTGTCAGCCTAACAGAGGCATACAGGGAAAGGCTCCCCCCTCCCCCACCCCCGTGTGCACAGGTGGCTTCAGTAAGGCGGGCACCCTTCTCTCCCAGGGGCTGGAACTTGGAAGAAGGGTGGGAAAATGCAGAATAAGGCCAGCCCCCAACATAGCATGCACAAATGAAAGGAGACACTTCAGGTGAAAGTGCTGGGAACAACATAACAAGGACACGCTGTAAGGAGCGCATGTGAGGACGCGCTGGGTTGGATCCCCAGCACTTGGTGGCCCTGGGGTGAAGGGGCTGTGGGTGGGATCTACAAGTGTTGCCTAGGAGCTGAGGACTCTCTTGTCATGATCACCTAGGTCACCTTTGCTGCCCTCACTCTCAACTGGATCAGTAGATCAGTAAGGGGGAGTACCTAGAAAGAGTCTCAGGGCCCAGAACACAAGGCGGTGTCCATAAGATAATGTCATCAGAAATATGCCTGACGCACCTTCCTGAGGCTTCCACCCACTCCTGATCGTCAGATGCCACACCAATACACACCAGGGGGCAGGGGCCCTGGTCACAGAGCTGACCTCAGTCAGAGTTACGGGGACTGAGTCCTGAAATATCCCAGGGGTGGCGGAAAAGCTGAGAGGGCTGACACAACCAGCGGGCTGCACGATCCCTGGGGGGTCAGCATAGAACACCCCGACAGTAGCGCCTTGGAAAAACCCTGTCAGTGGTAACTGCAAATACCCGAGGGTCCAGCCCCCCTTCCCTAGGGCCCCAGGCGGGCTCAGTCCTCTGCTCCGGGGAAGAAAATAACAAAACCGAGGAGAAAATAAGCTGTCTGCCTGTGGTGTGAGCAGGAATATCCCTGCAGAGCTGCCCACCACTCACCCTTACTCACTCTTTCCACACCAAGCCAGGGCCAGGCATGAGACAGACCACCCCCTTGCCCCCTCCCCCGTCTGGGCTAAAAGCAGACACGCTGGGTTGGTGAGAGAGCAGCAGGTTATAAATATGCCCAGGGAACTGCCGCCAACTCGCTGCTCCCCTGTCATCCCCTGGGAGGGGGTAGGGTGGGGTGGCACCCAGGGAGGAGCCAGGGCTGCCCATTCCCTGGGGCCCAGGAGGAAGTGGAGTTTCCAACCAGCTGCTGAAAATATTTATTGATTTTTTTTTTAACCTTTCCCAGGTGAATGTGCCACGTTTGATGCGTGCCCTGGACCTTTGACTACCTCAAGTGTGGGATCTCCCCCCCCCACCCCGTGTGAGGCCATCTGTCCAGCATGAAGCCAGGCACTCAGTGTCAAGTCGAAGCCCTGGGCCACTTCCTTATACCCTGGAGAAGTTACCTGGCTTGTTCACTCACTCCCTGAGCGGGCATAGTGTGACTGCGCGCACACCTGCAGTCACTTCACCAGTGCACACACACTCTGCTCCTGGGTGATCACATCCGCTCCAACCTCTGTGCTTTTAACCCGGCAACCTCCTAGGGGCATGGAAGGGTGCCATCCAGCACTAACTAGCACTGTGCCAGAGTAGGGTATATGAGGGAGGGGCTGGAGAAGACGGGCTGAAGAATATACTGCCTGCCCCCTTGCTTTTCCTGGTGGCTAAGATCTTTCTCTTCCTGACTGTGACTGCTTTGGACCAACGCGTAGGAAGGGACAGCCACTCTGGGGGATGCTGAGGGTACGGACCTACTAGCGGTCCTGCCTCCAGGACACTTGCTAAGTAGGTGCCCATCTAGGCAAAAGGGGCAGCCCTCCTCTTCCAGGGCTGAACCCCTCCCTTCTCCCTTGTCCCTATTAATCCTCGGAAGTGAAGGGGCCGTCCCTGGCGGCCCTTCAGCCCTATTGTGGCCCCTCGCCCTCCTCGGCTGGCGTCTAATTAACTCCTCCTGCCCCTGGTTTTGTGTGCCCCCCTTACTCCACCTTGTCGGCCCCGCCCCTCCGCTCGGTCCGCTCCCCCCGACGGACATTCCAGTCAGGCCGGGCCAGTGTGCCAGGGCAACCAGGGCCAGACCGAGGCCTAATCCCCCCTCCGCCTGGCCGGGCTCAGGGAGCCCCACTCACCTCCCGGCTCTCTAGGGGCTGCTCGGCTCTGCTGTGGCGGAGACACACAATCAGGACAAAGACGCAGCCCCCAGGGGGCTAACTCAGCCTTCACGCCCAGGTTGTGCGGCATTCGGGGAGTTTAATGAATTGTCCATCACGCCTTTCAGGGCCCGCCCGTCAGCCTGGATTAATCTTCGGAGCCCTGGTGGGGTAGGAGACACTAAGCCTGTATTTATTACTCTCCCATTGTCACTAATTGAGGTAATTATCTGTGACTCTGGCCTAGCCAACAATGGCGCATTCACTCCCGGGACCTCGATGGGCCTGGCTCCCACTCTCGGCACCAACCCTCCCTCCCTTCCTCTCCAAAACGCGCCAAGGGCCAAGATGGGCCCTGGAGCATGTTGGGAAAGTGGACAATGTTCCACAATGTTCCACCTTCAAGCAGTGCCTCCCAAAGCTGCCACCACTCTGGAGTTGAGGAGAAACCTGGTTCTCCTAAAGTTGGTGAGAGAAGGCACAAAGGCCTGCCTCGAAGAGCCCTCAGCCAAGGCCAGCCTGGCATACTTCATTTCTGGGTAATGGCACCAAGGTCTCCTGGGGCCTTTCACGTGTCCCTGTAGGCTACAGAACTCTGGAGTGCCAGGGGGCATGTACTATTCCCTACTAGATGCGCTCTGAAGAGGGTCTGGAAGCGGAAGCTACCAAAGTTGACAGAGCGGCTGTATGTTGGAGAAAGTTAGAAAGAACAGGAAAGGGTGTGACAGGGCGCAGAAGGTCAGGGCGCAGAAGCATCCTGGGAAGAAACAATCTAGAGTCAGAACACTCTCCAGGGGCCACACCAACGTGACCCTTAATTAAGTGGAGAAAACCCCAATTTAGATATGTGAGTCGTTCCAAAGAGTACATGTCATATGAAGATGGCCTTCTGGGACAAGGGAGTAGTCCTAGGGAACAAATGTGTGTGTGCATGTGTGTGTGTGTGTGTGTGTGTGTGCGTGTGTGTGTGTATGTGTGTGTGCATGTGGCATGTGTATTTGTGTGTGTGTGCATGTGTGATTGTACGTGGAGTGTGTGCTCGAGTGTGGTGTGTATGTATGCATATGGTGTGTGTTATGTGTACATGTATGTGTTTTGAACTCATGTATGTGGGGGGGTGTATATGTATGCAGTGTGTGTGCATGTGCTGTGTGTATGCATATGGTGTGTGTGCATGTGGTGTGTATACATGTATGTGTGTGAACTCGTGTGTGTGCTTGTGTGATGTGTGTGTGTATGTTTAAGATATAATAAAGAAGGGTAGACTTGGATGAGACTTGATTTTGAGACCCTTGATATCAAAAATTATGTTTTTGGTCACTGTTATTTTTACAAGATCCTAATATTTTACCTCAGATGACAGGATACATGAGGCCTGTATTTGCACAGAAGTTGTGGTCTGTCAGACCTTCTCTTAAACGTCTGTCCTCAAGCTCTTCATTTACCTAGTTCTTGGAGAGAGAGAGAGAGAGAGAGAGAAGGAGAGAGAGAGAGAGAGAAGGAGAGAGAGAGAGAGAGAAGGAGAGAGAGAGAGAGAGAGAGAGAGAGAGAGAGGTCTAGAGCATTCCTGGACAATCCTGGATGGGCAACTGACCAGCTGAAACACTAAGGAGCCTGCTAAAGCCCGGAGCTAAAGTTCGAACAGCGCCACCTCGTGGTGAATCTTGGGAGAGCTTCTGGAGACACTAGTGAAGAGGATAGAGACAGAAGATAGAGCAGGGGGCTCTAGCTGGGCTCTGGCTGGGCTCTAGCTGGGCTCTAGCTGGGCCCTGGCTGGGCTCTGGTTGGACTCTGGCTGGGCGGCAGCCACCCTCCTTCACGGCTGCGTAGTCTTCACAGCTTTTATTTTAAATCATCCCTCCATTTTTTTGTTGTCTTGTTTTTTGTTTTGTTTGTTTTTTGTTTTTGTTCTTCGAGACAGGGTTTCTCTGTATAGCCCTGGCTGTCCTGGAACTCACTCTGTAGACCAGGCTGGCCTTGAACTCAGAAATCCACCTGCCTCTGCCTCCCAAGTGCTGGGATTAAAGGCGTGCGCCACCACTGCCCGGCGTCCCTCCATTTTTTGAAGTAATGTATCATGCACCCCAAGCTGTCCTCAAGTTTTCTATGTGCTGAAGATAACGGCGAATACCCGATCCTTTTGCCTGCACCCCGTGAACCCCCTGAGTGCTAGGACTTACAGGGTTACCATGTCCAGTTTATAGAGTTCTGGGAACAAAATGGGGGGCTTTTAGAATGTTAGACTAGTACTCTATCAACTGAGTTACATTCCCCTGCCTCACTTCCCCCTTCTTATACAATCCTTTTTGGAGGACGTGTTCCATGCCAAGAACTAGCAGCTACAGAGTCAAAACATGATCTGTAAGTAAATCATATTCTAGTAGCAAATTTCAAAAGGTAATCAAGTCGACAAAGATACCAGGCATGGTGGCACACGCCTTCCCTCACAGCATTTGGGAAGCAGAGGAGAGTGGATCTCTGGGTGTTCGCAGGCAGTTTGGTTTAAACAGAGGGTTCCAGGTGAGTCAGGGCTATATGGTGAGACTCCAGTACAGTGCCGCCATCACTACCAAACCAACAACCAACCAAAAAGAGAAAACACAGCAAAGGTCATGATGGAGAATCAGGAAAATATTCAGCCTGAAATACAATAAGCTACTCCCAGCTCAAAACTCTCTGTCATCATTTTTTCAATTCTTCTCACAAAAGCTCCTGTGTTTCTTTAGCCAAAGGCAGAGTCTCCTTGCTTTTCCCATGTTGCCTTGGAATTCCTGGGCTCAAGGGATTCCCCACCCACAGCCCACCATGTAACTGGGACTACAGGTGTACGTGTCTGCTCCTAGTGAAGGTCAAATACTTTATCCTTGCCTTCAGTAACCTCTTCCTGATCAGCTCCTCTTTCTTCTCCAGGGCCTTGTTCCCTGTGGAATTCTTGTCTTCTCACATTCTGGATGCACCCCTTTTCCTCATCATCTTGGTGAGAACTGCCTCAAACATCCATCTTCAGCTTTCCCTTGGCAGAGTGACCTTGCCTGTCTGAGCTCTGGAGATGCTTTGCTGGCCATCCGTGTATGCAGCAGAGTAGGCTTCCACCTGCCTAAGGACACAGGCTAGGTGTCTTTCCTTTTGTCATTCTTTCCAGCACTGGATGGGGACCTATTCAAATGATGAATAGGTGGATTCATGGATGAAGAAGTAGATGCATGGATAGCTATGGAGAGGCACTCAGATGGTTGATAGATGAGTTGTGGATAGATCAGTAAGTGTATATAGGTGGGATGCATGGATAGATGCATGCATAGAAAGGATAGATGGGTGAGTGGGTGGATGGATGCATGGATGACTGGATGGATGGGTGAATGGATGACTAGATGAGTGGATTGGTGGATGGATAGATGGATGGTTGTGTGGGTAGGTGGATGGGTGGATGGATAGATGGATGGGTGGATGGGTGGATGACTGTGTAGATGATTGGATGGATGACTGGATGGGTAGATGGATGGATAGATGGGTGGATGAGTGGATTGATGGATGGATGACTGGATGGATGGATGGTTGGATGAATGGATGGATGGGTGGGTGGGTGGGTGGATAGATGATGGATGAATGGATGAATGGGTGGATGGATGGATGACTGGATAGATGATTGGATGGATGGATGGATGGATGGATGGGTGGGTGGATGGATGGGTGGATAGATGAATGATTGGATGGATGAATGGGTAGATGGATGGATGACTGAATAGATGGATGGATGGATGGATGACTGGATAGATGGATAGATGGATTGGTGGATGGGTGGATGGATGGATTACTGGATAGATGGATAGATGGATGGGTGGATGGATGGATGACTGGATAGATGGATGAATGGATATATGGATGGATAGATGGATGGTGGGTGGATGAATGGATGGGTGGATGGATGGATGACTGGATAGATGGATGAATGGATATATGGATGGATAGATGGATGGGTGGGTGGATGAATGGATGGGTGGGTGGATGGATGGGTAGATGAATGGATGGATGGGTAGATGAATGGATGACTGGATAGATGATTGGATGGATGGATGGATGATTGGATGGATGGATTGATGGATGATTGGATGGATGGATGGATGGATGATTGGATGGATGGATGCTCCCTCTACCCACAGATGACTTGCATATTCTAGTTAACACAAAGTGATTCAAAAAAGAGAACCTACCTCATGGCATGCCATGCAGAGTCAGGAACACCCCTAGCTTAAATTTTTCTCTCTATGTGCACTCTTGGAGACTCATCTCCCAGAGGCATTCATAGATGTATCCCATTCCCTAGGAGTCCAGGCCAAGGAGATGTCCTCTCTGTGATCTCCTGTCCTCCTCCCACTTCTTTCCACAAAATAGGGAAGGGTTCACAAATTTGAATGTCTTTCTTGCAGAGGCACCTCCGTAATCTTCTGTCTGTTGCTCCAAATTTAGTGTACATGTGAGTTCCCCAAAGGTGTTTCCTGAGTTTCCTCGATGTCTCTGGTATATAACATCAATGGGCAAGTGGACAAGTGAGTAATGCTGAGAGAACACTACCCCCCCCCAACAATGGACATTCTATGCACACATCCCAGGACCCTGCACTGCACAGCTCTCCCCTCTTGCGAACACATCCACATCGCTGCTAATCTATTTGATGTCGCAGTTCCAGCTTGTGTCTTGGGTTCCTCAGCCATTTGTAGAGGGACTCAGCACACCCCAGAGATCTCCCAAGTCTGAAGAAGGCAGGGCTCCTGGCTCCTCTAATGCCTTTTCAAGCACGACAGAACTCTGGGGCAGAAAATGCTCCCAGGAAGAACTTGGCTGTTGGGAGGGTCATGGGGTCCCCTACCAACTAAGATCTGTTGCCCCCCAACAGAGCAGCCCTCCTGTACCCACTGTCTTCTCTCCTGATCAAGGGGGCGGTTACAGGGAGGGGGTGGTTGTGCCCTCCTTCAGAAGGAGGCTGGGTGGCAGGCAGACGCAGCTAGATTTAGAAGTCATTTTCACAGCAGGGAGTCGCTAACCTGCCACCCACAGGGCCCCACGGGGGGCCTAAGACACTACTTACCAGGGTCTGGCCCTGAAATCTGCAGCCACTCCTCCTCTCTCTCCCAGAACTTTGGCAGCTGGCTCCGACTCTATCCTTGGCAAGCTCTGGAAGAAGTGCGTGTTGCCCTGACACCCTAAATACCCAAATGTTCCCCCACACAAAACGGGTGGTTGTTATCTAACCTAGGATATGTCTTTTTCAATGCTGGGGATCAAACTCAGGACTGTGCACATTCTAGTCAAGCATACTACCATAAGCCGCCACCCCACCCCCATTCCCAAGGGGTTGCACTCTCCTTCCCCCTCCCTTTTCTTTTTTGGACACCGAATCTTGCTGGGCTGAACTGGGATAGGCTGATAGGCTCTGTAAACCAGGCTGGGCTCAAACTTGTAACCATCTTCCTACCTCTGAATCCAGTTTACAGGAAAGTGCCACCATGCCTGGCTTCCTTCTCTCTCTCTCTGTTTAATATATATGCTTTATTTTGCCTAGATGGCATGCAACTCGTTATGTACACTAGGCTGGCCTCGAACACCCAAAGTCCCACCAGCCTTCTGAGTGATGAGATTAAAGGCGAGTGCCACCAACCGGGCTTCTTTCACTAATTTTTATCTAAATGTCACCTCCTCTGTGAACTCTCCCTGGATCTCCTAAAGTGAGGATCTCCCTTGACTGACTCTTTCCAGAACCTAACACAATCGTCCTCGCTGTCAGGCAGGCCTTGCCATTTCTACCCTGGGCCCGGCCCTGTTCCTAGGAAGCGCTCAGTAAATGCTAGGTTTCGCTTGGCAGCAGTAAGGGCTGCCTCGGACGTGGTAAGACCTTTGGTATCTTTGATCTTTTGCCCAGGGTGACCCGGCTTCCTTGGCCTCCTCCACCAAGAGCAACAGGAAACATGTAGGTTACAGACAGAATCGCAGGTGAATGAATATTCCTGCCGAGCTCCGACCAGTGAACGCCCCTAGAGCTGGGAAACTCGAGTAGGAGACCCCCATCCGCTGAGTCAAGGCCAGCCATGGCTGTGGTCGGGGAGCCCTGC
Organism: Mastomys coucha; assembly: GCF_008632895.1. Lineage (NCBI taxonomy): Eukaryota > Metazoa > Chordata > Mammalia > Rodentia > Muridae > Mastomys > Mastomys coucha. The sequence continues at coordinate 30,021,140 of NW_022196893.1, forward strand.
CCCCTCTGAGTCCTGCTGTTGAGTCTCTCTGGGTGTGATGTCGAGCTAATTGGCGGCTAAAAGCCTGAGTGGTTGAAGAGCGGTCTGAGGAGTTGCGGGAGTTAAGATTAGCGGGAGTCGGGACAGAGGTGGGGCCGGGGACCCGTTCGACCTGGTGACTGAGTCTGGGCGAAGCCCCCGCTCCTGCCCAGCCCGCGGCTAAATTTACCTAGATTGACTCAGCCCTTGCCCGGAATGAGGGGTGGGGGAGAGTGCACCGGGGCCGAGGGAAGAGCCGGCGGGGGAGGCAGGCGGGGGGGGGGGGCAAGGAAGGGAGAGTCCCAGCCAGGGGACAGGGTGGACTAGAAGTTTCCACAAGAGAGGCGTCCCCCTCCCCTCACAACGAGCGGGAAGAAATCAGGAAGCCCTGAGAGAGGGGCACAGTGGGGACAGGCCAGTGAAAGAGAGACTCCAGAGCTGCATAAAGGGACTGGTAGATTTATTGGGCGCCTACTATGTGCCAGGCACTGTGTAAGACGCCTTATATACATTACCTCATTAAATCCTCACAACAACCCTGCGAGGTAGGTGTTTATAAACCCCCATTTGACAGATGAGGAAACTGAGGCTCAGGGAGGTGAAGTGATTTGGCCAAGGTCACATGGCTAGTAAATGGCAGACACAGAGGAAGTGCCCAGGGTTGGAAAAAAAGAAGAAGAAAAATAGAAAGAAAGAAAAGAAAGAACAAAAAGGGCTTAAATGTCGGTCTCAAACCGGTTGGCGTGGGTGGATTAATACAAAGAAGGGCTCGGCGCGCCCCAGAAGTCTGGGAGACCGGAGTCCTGCTCCCGGCCCCGCGCGCGGTTTGGAGGTGTCAAGGCAGGAACCCGGCGCCCGGTGACTGGGGATCCAGATAACTGGCAGTGCTGGTGTAGGGGCACTCGAGCACCAGCAACCGGGGAAATCCGCGACCTGCGCGCGCCCCGTAGTGGCCACAGCGAGTATCACACCCCGCACCGTCCGCTGAAGATCAACCTTTCTCCTCGCCTGGCTGTTTTCCTTGGAGAGACACGGACATTGTCAGGGTCCTATCCGGTGGGCGATACCGTCTGCGTGGAAAATCCCGGCAACACTTCAGAGCGTCACTAAGGACCAGAGATGAAGGAACGGGGGAAGGCCTAAAAGTGTCCCCAACTGATTCATTGTCTACCTTCCCTCTCCAGCTCGGACCACAGCAGGCCAGAGGCAGTGATGGGTAGGGCCTTCATCCTGCCCTGCTTTGGGGAGCACTCACCTAAACTTGGGAAATTGGAGTAGAAGCCCTTTGTCCGTTTAAATCTGAAAACCTTGACAGTCTTCTGAACTGAGGATGGCCTAAGTGGGTAAGAAACCTCAGCTTCTACTCGCTTATTCACAAAAATCCCAGGGACAAAAGAATGGGAGGCAGAAAGCGCTCATTTTACATTTACACAAGTCCGGGATGCCCGGGCGCAAAAAATAGTTACTCTGAGATCCACCAGCTAGGTCAGTGGCAGAGCTGGAACTGAAACTTGACTTGCAACATCAAAGAGAGCAGCCCTCTTGCCAGTTTGCTGGTTGTGTGTAATGCGTTCATTTCTTCTCTGCCAAAAGTCCCTCTGTCTCCTCCACTCAGTCACTAGGTTCAAAGCCTCTCCATGACTTTTTATCTCCTGTCAGGGACCCTGCCCTGACCGTCATGGCCACCATCCCCACATTCAGTTCCACACCGAATGTGGCAGGTGTGGGATCCCACCCTCGATTTCCCTGAACCTAACCCTTGAGTTGGCGAATGCTGCCTTCCCTCGATCCTCCCCCCCCACCCCCTCTGTCTCAAGTGTGGGAACAGGTATAGGTGGGAAAGAAGGAAGCAAACGAAGCCTGGAGAGAGAAAAGGAGTGCGATGAGCCCAAGGGTGGATGGGCTGAGCGACACGAGAACAAAGAGGGGCATCGCTCACTCCCTCTCTCTGTTTCCCTGTGGCGTTTTCCCGGTGTCCTCTCGGACTAGGCCTTCCTCGGTTTGTCTGATGACGTCTAGAATCTCCGGGATACTGTCGCTCAGCTCGGCTGCCTGGCCGCCTTCCCTGGGCCGGGTGTTCCCAAGCGCAGGCAGGGTCCTCTCATTCCGCCAGGAGGCGCCTGGGGCGTCTGTGTCGCTTCCATCAGAGGAGCCACTGTGGACGCTGAGATCCTCGGCTTCGTCCGAGTCCGAATCTGGGGCGGTGTGGCGGCGTATGCGGGACACGGCTTCCCGCAAGGCCCCGGCGTAGGGCCCTGGAGTCCGCGGCCAGCCCCCGCCCGCGCGCCGCGGGACCCCAGCCGCTTCTGAGCCCTTCACGCCGCCCGAGCATCCTGGAGCCGCTGGGCCTAAGGTCGGGTGCTCTGGGCTACCTGGCTGCGTGGGGGCATCTCGCGGGTTCACTTCGCCGCCGACAGGGAACCCCAAACCGCTGGAGGAGCGCTCCTCCAAGGAAGAATCCCCCCGCTGTCTGCCCTCAGCCTCGTACTCGCGGCCCTCGCTCGGTTGGTTTAAGACTCGACTGCTCAACAGTCGCTTTTGGCAAACTGAAGGGTTGGCAGCGGCCCCCTCCTCCTCCTGGCAGGGCTTAGGTTGCTTGAGGCTGTCGCTCACAATGCATGACTCCCCAGAGGGCTCGAGCTGACCCTGCTGGGCTCGAGGGGTCGGAACGTACTGGGACGTTATCACCACGCATGTGGCGTCAATGACAAAGATGCCTTCCCTACCAGCGGGACCTCGGGAACAGCGGGGCAGGGTGTGGGCACGGCGGGTCACCTTCCAAACTTCCAGGGTCTCACGTTCTGTGCCCTCCCTTTGACCCAGGGACTCTTTCCACCCGGTGCCTCCCGGAGCCCAGGGTCTAGGGAGAGTCTGGCTATGCCTAACCGGAGGCTTTTTAGGGGAGGCAAGCCAACATGTGGGAAGCCATCTCTGCTCACTTCCTTCTTTCCCTTTCCTTGACCCCCTGAGGTGCTGCCTGGACCTAGGAACAGGACGTGGTGGGCTGCTGGGCGTGGACCCAGAGAGAGCGGCCTCGGTGCCTGGACTGCCAGTCGGTTTGGCTTGGGAATGACCATCGCCAGCACTGTTCAAGCCAGCAGCAGCAAGGCCTGAGCTTTTCTCTACGGCCCCTTTGCAAGACTCTGGCCTAGCTCTGGCTGCTGCACAGCCCGGAGCTCCTCCTAAGAGTCCCCGTCCCTGTCTGAGACCCCAAGCTCCTAGAACATCCCGGTAGATTCGAGGATCCAGCCTCTTCTTCGTGCGCCCTCCCTCTGTCCTGGTGGTGGCTGGAATTGGGGCTGAAGAGGTGGGCGCCCGGGAGAGCTCCGGGCCTCGCTTAGTCCCCAGGGTCCTGTGGGGACCTTCATAAGAAGGTGGAGCCACATAGGGTGGCGGCCGGTCCCAGCGGCGTCTTGGGGCTGTGCCTGCAGCGCCTCTCAGCAGCAGGTGAGCCTCGTAGCTAGGGGGCCCTGGCCTTCTGCTTCCCCATGGCCCCGCCCATGCAACCCCTGGGTCACCCTGCGGGAGCACGGATGGTCGCGGCGCTCGCCCCACCGGCCCGAAGCGCTCTGGTCTGGAGAAAACTGGAAACCCTGTAGGTTGGGCCGCCCGAAGGGCGTTCCGGGGCTCTGGGCGGGGCTGACCTAGGGGACTCCGTCGGGCCCCGCCAGCCTTGCGCCTTTTTCTCTCGGTCTCCTTGGCCTCCCGCTCCTGCGACGCCGCCTTTCTTTTCTCTTGTTCTCGGGCTCGGACCTCGGCGGGGGGCCCCGCCCGCCAGTTGGTCGCCTCCTGCAGCACCCTGGAGGCCCAGGGTCGGCGGGGTGGCGGCTCAGGGGATCCCGGGCGCAGCCTACACCTGGGACAATGAGCAGGAACCCAGGTGAGCAGTTTGCGGGGACAGAGAGCGGAGGTCCGGGGAGCTGGGAGCACTGGAGACCACTTGGGGCAGCCATGTGGGAGGGTTCGTGCGAGTGTCTGAGCGAGTGCACGTGCGTCTATGTTAGGGCTGAAGTCGAAATGAGACTCCCCGCCATCTCTCCATGCACACTTTAACAGCGACTGCCCCATCTCACCGCCTGCCACTAGCACTCCTGTCCCCCTAAACAGCGCTCAAGGATTCAGGCCCCGGTCCTCGACGAGTGGGGGAGGGAGGCGCGGGAAAGAGAAGGGGCTGGCAGCGATGGCTGGCGCCAGCGGGGAGCTCTGGACCCCACTTCCCGCCCCACCACTTGCTGCCCCTCACCCCTCCTTCACTCACGTGCGGCTCTGGGGCCCACGGGCCCAGTAGCTGGCCTGGATGTCCATGGACTGTCGAGAAGGAGCGCGCCGACTATAATGACAGGAAATAGTCTTCACTTCGATCACCAACAGCTTGGAGTTCTGCACCCAGAGGCAGCTGCCCGACTCCTCATCCTGGAGCTCCCGGGGGCTGTCGGGCCCCTCGGAGAATAACGGGCCATC
>NW_022196893.1:30025628-30033256 GCF_008632895.1 Mastomys coucha
CAGGGAGCCGGCGCCCACTGCAGAGCGGCAGGCCCAGGGACTGGCAACTATATATACCCGGGCACACGTGTGTGCCTGTCTGTGCGTGTGTGAGTGTGTGTGCGAGCGCGCGAGCGCGCGCGCATGTGACACGCCGCCGTGGACGGCTCCGCGCTGCTTCCTCCCCCGTGTGCACGGCCGCCCCCTGGGGCCTGGGATTGGACGCCCCTTCCCACTCACCGCTCAGGTCCCCCAAGCCTAATGGGACCCGAGAGTGGGCAGGGAGAGACTTCTGATGCTGGCCAAGCTTACGGTGCCCTCTCCTCCAGCCCCCATTTCTTCGTCCTTCTCGAAGTTTTAACCCTTCGCTTTCCTGCTTGTCAGGTTGCCTGACCACCAGGGCTCTCTTTATCCCTGCTCGCCTGCCCGTCTGCCCGTCTGCCCGCCTGCCCGGACTCCTTTCTCTGACAGGGAGTGGTGAGAATAGAACTCCAGGTCTGCCTGCCACTCTGCTGGTTTCCATGGGGTTGGGGTGCAAGAGCGGCTGGCCCACAGCTGGGGGGAGCGGGCTATTTTTAGTGTCGGTGGCATTCGGGTGCAGCTGAGATGAGTAACCAGTTCCTAAGCCGTGCAGAGAAGACGTGCCGCTTTCAGGAAGCTTTTGTGCGACTCTGGGGGAGAGCTGCTCCCCCAAGACCTCGGAAAGGTGCACCCGTCGGCCTCAGCTTCCTCAGCTGAGGCAGAACTCAAATCTATCCTGGCCACCAAACAGCAGGAGGACTCAGAGCGGTCTGTGAGCAGCAGGCTAGCGCCCCTAACCCAGAAGCCAGGATTCTAGGGTTACACAGTTCCGTGCCCACACAGCTCTGCCAAGCCTTATGTGGGGTGCAGACAGAGTGCTTATATACACTTGTACCCTTACAGAGGGGGATGGTCTAGTGTGCTCCTGCGGCACAGCCAAATCCCCTAGCAACAGAAAAGATGAAAGTGGCCTTTCCCTCCTAGATCGGGGCTTCCGCTGTCATCTTGCCTAGTTCACTCGCCTGTCCTGGTGTGCAGCTCACCTTTTGGACTCACTCTATTCTGGGGGGTGGGGGGGTGTTGCTGTTTGCATCCTCAGGATCCCTCCCCCTAAGCCTGTACCAGGTGTCCCCTGATTCACCATGGTAATGTTAGTGGCAGCACAGCCCACGCCAACCCTTCCTTCCATGCAGAGACTTAGCAACCATGCCTGGCAACCATAGCAGCGCTCAGTGGAGGGGAGGGGTGTAGGGAGCAGGATGAGAGGGTGGCAATGGCTCCTGAGGAAGAAAGGACCATTTGCTGCTCCTGACTTTAGGAACAGAAGCCTGTGGGCTTCCAAACTGTATCCCTTCTCTTCTTCAGCTGCTCCTTGGGCTGAGACTTTGTGGGGCTCTTAGGGGGTAAATGGGAGAGAAAAAAGATCCCAGCTGGGTTTTTCATAAAAGTACATGGAACATTTGGAGACAGAACCTTCTTTTTAAGGGGACAGGGACCAAGAGAGTTGTTATAGGGCACACTCATTGAGAAACTGCAAAGCAGAACCTCACCTGATCTGCTGCCCCCACCCCCCACCCCCACCCACCTCATGATTCCACATACCTTCCAGCTGCTACGAGGATGGCTTGCAGGCACTGCTGTCTACCAGGGCCCAGCAGAATCTTACAGCTTTTAAAGACTTGCCTCCTCCCTGGACAAGTCCCCTTGATGAAGGAATGTGACACAAGGAGACATTTGTCCTTTCCACCCCCTCCACACACACACACAAACATGCTCTAATTATAATCATTTGGAGGCCTCCCTCCCCCAAGCTTGGGAATGTGCTGAGAGCAAAGATGTGGATGCAGGGGTTCAAGCACTGACAGCTGACCTCTAACAAGCGCCCTGATGTGTTCCGTGTTCTATCAATACCGCCCGCTTTGTGAAAACACCACTAGTGTGGCCCGGGTTCCTCTGAAGGCTTGGCAAGAGAAGGGAGAGCCGGGGAATTACTCAGAACCTGCCTCCTGCTTGGGTGCTAACTGTCCTATGAGCAAAGCTGTGATAGAAAGAAGGGAACAGAGCCTGGAGGTCTGAGTGTTGGGCATCACTGTCAGCACTGAAGATGGGTCTAGTGGGTTGACCCCAGCTCTGCTATTTCTCCATGATGTACTCTCTACCTTAGAGGAAAGGCAAGGGAATTGTGGGTTCAAACAGAGTATAGTCCAGCAACACCCAAGAATTCAAACCTTCCCTCAGAAATGCACGTTAGCATCTCTCTAATCCAAAGATTCTAGTGGGTTTGCTACTTCCCAGAGACCTGACATGTTAGGGAAATCTGCATGGGCCTTAGCTAACTATGGTCCAAACAGAGAAAGTAAGGGAGAGTAACTACTGGGAAATAAGGAGGGAACAGTCAGCAGAGATTAGAGAGGAGAGAAATCTGGTGTGAAGGTAGGAAGGCATAAAACCGGAACCAGACAATCCAAGTTTAAATGCTAGTTTAAATTTTTTTCTTTATTTTGGTTTTTCAACACAGGGTTTCTCTGTGTAGTCCTGGCTGGCCTTGAACTCAGAGATCCACCTGCGTCTGCCTCCCGAGTGCTGGGATTAAAGGTGTGCATCACCACTGGCTTTTTTTTTTTTTTTAATAGACATGATTTCACTATGTAGTTCCGGGAACTTGCTATGTATGTAGACCAGGCTAGCCTCAAACTCAAGAGCTCTGTCTGCCTCTATCTGCCTCTACCTCCCCAATGCTGGAACTAAAGGCATATCCCTCCATGCTTGGCTACCAGCTTTGCCTTAATGCATTTCTCATGTGCATGCATGATGTTGTATGTGTGTGTTGGTGTGCATGCTATGTTGTGCACACGGAGATCAGCGGGCAGCTTTGTGGGATGTTTTCTCTTCCCACCTTTAAGTGTGATCAGGTAACTGAGCTTGCACGACAAGCGACTTTACCAGTTAGCTTTGCTTTCCACTAGCAGTGTGGCTCTGGGCCACACTGAATCTCTCTCTGTGCTTCATTTAAAAACTTCTCCTCAAGCTGGAAAAGGTGCTGTGGAGACGGCTCAGCTGGTAAAACACACGTCCTGAAAGCTGGAGGAACTGGGTCCAATCCTTAGAACCTACTTACAAAGCCGCATGTGCTTTTTTAATCCCAAGGGTCTTTGGAGCCTGCTGGCCAGCGAACCTCCAAACCTCGTCTATGTGGCGAAACCCCACCCCAAGGACCACTGTCTGAGGTTGTCTTCCGGCTTATACACGTGTGCACATACATCCATCCTCAAAAACTGGGATGCATAGAATGTTGTTGTAAATGGACTGGGGGTGGGAGTGAGGGGACTGGGATGCATAGAACGTTGTTGTAAATGGGCTGGGGGAGGGACTGAAGGGGATGGTTTAGCAGGTAAGAACACTGGTTGCTTTTCCAAAGGAACTGGGTTTAATTCTCTTACTCACATGACAGTTGACAATAGTCAGAACCCTGGGCCTAGATATCCAGTACACCCACCCCACCGGCACCAGGTACACGTGCAGTGCACAGACATATGTGCAGACAAGACATCTGAACACGCAATTAAAAACAAATTAATTTAGGATCTTGGGAAATGGTACAAACATTAGGAGCGTGCATTGTTCTCTTAGAGGACCCTAGCTCAATCCCACCAGTCATATGACTTGCAATAGCCTATAACTCCTGCTTCAGATCTGATGCCTCTGGCCTCCTCGGGCAACTACACTCACATGCACACACATGCATACTTAAAAATAAACCTAAAAAAACCATAGGCTGAGTGTGGTGGCACACATTATTAATCCCAGCACTCATGTGAAAGAGGCCCAGTGACCTCTGAGTTCAAGGCCCAGCATGGTTTACATAGTGAGCTTCAGCCAGCCAGGCTTACATACAAGACTGTCTCAAAAAATGTGTTGTCCGACCAGGCAGTGGTGGCGCACACCTTTAGTCCCAGCACCAGAGGCAGAGGCAGAGGAGGCAGATCTGAGTTCAAGGCCAGCCTGATCTACAGAGCAAGTTCCAGGACAGCCTGGGCTACACAGAGGAGCCCTGTCTGTCTGAAACAAGGCAGAAGTTGAGTATTTGTCACCCCAAGGTTCTAGCTTCCATATGCCTACACACACACACACTTTTTTTTTAACCTAAATTTTTAAAAAATAAAGTCTGACCCTGGGTGAGCACATGACTAAAATCCAGTACTTAGGAAACTGAGGCAGGAGGATTGCTGAACATCTGAGGTCAGCCTGATCTATACATGGTACAAAGTCTTGTTTCAAAAAAAAAAAGTCATAAATTCTCCCCAAACCGTAACACTTAGACTCCCATACATTTTGGTTAAAGATTGCACGGCCTGTGTAGGTAAAGTGGTGAGAATATCTGGTGCTTCTCTGTGTGTGTATTATTACTGCTGTTATTAATGAGTTTATGCAGCTTTATCAGGTAGGGAGGTTGGCGAAATAGTGTCTATCAAATGCAGAAATCAAACACTGCAGTGCCATGATGAAACCTTGTCATTTAATTAGATTCGCCACAAAAAGCATTAATCTTGGCTACCTACCCACCACCCTCCTCCACATAGCCATCTGCCTTCGTCTGCACAGCACAGGAACCCGGACGCGCCTCCCGAGACTCATGGGAAGGACTGACAGCAAACGGGCCCGGCCTCCTCCACACAGTGAAGCAAGATGAATAAAAATATTTTACCAAGACTTCTGCAGAGCTACTATCTTAGGTGGAGTAAGGGCAGGGACAGAGGTGGGCGAGGGCTAGGGATCTCTCAGAGATCACAATCTGTCATGGTTTACCCAGAAGGGGGCCGTGTCAAGGGGCCGGGACTGGCTAGGCTGACATTCTTTCTCTCAAGGGAACTGATGCTAAGGGAAGCTAACAGGCCTTCTCCCCCTTCCCTTCTCTAGCTCTAGACTGTGGGCGTGGAGCTCCTGAGGGAAGACTCAGTTCTCCCAGGATTCCATCTGATTCCCAGCGCTTCCAGCAGGCAGGCAGTGAGGGGGCCATCTCCCCTGGCACTGCCTGTTCCTCCCCATGCTCAGGGCTTCTTCTCTCCGCCTGTGAGCACCAGAGCCTGTAAGATGTCAGACAGCGATACAATGCCCTTGACCACATCATGCTCATCCACCACCACCAGTCGGTGAACCTGGCATGGAGGAACAATATGTAATGGGAGTGTCAGCTTCAGTTCGGGTAATTGCCTGGGTCCCTACCCTCTCAGGTTAAAGGTTAACTCCCTACTGGCTGCTTGTGGGTGGCCAGCTCCTACCTCTGCTTCCACCAGCCTATTGATGATGGCTTCTAGAGTCTCATGCAGGTAGCACTTGAGAACACCCTCGAAGTAGTGTGACCGATGCTGCAGGGCTTTTGTCACGGACACATCTAGGTTGTTGTAGGTCTTTTCCGCTGCCAAATTCTGCCAAGTGGTGGTGGTGGGGGGGGCAGGCTTTGAAAGGGAGTCAGTTTCCAGACCCTGGACCAAGCCAACCTCACTAGAGGGACTGAGGGCACTCCTTAGCTCTACTCACAAGCCATCAGTCCTGTCAGCTTGTTCAGGTAGGATTCAAAGCCAAGAAGCGCCCAAGGCAGAGGAGACCCCTTCTGCTCCCTCTCCACATCCAATACCCCCTCCCCTTCCCTACCTCCCAGCCCCTCTACCGCCACTCACGATCACATCAAACTTGGAGTAGATGTCCACCACACGCCCTAGGGAGACAGAGGAGCTCAGTAAAATGTGACAGGGAGGGTAGCCAAAGCCCTCACTCCCCATGGGGATCCCCGTCCAGGCTGGTCTGTGGGGACAGCGACCTGACCTAGGCAGCCCCCCAGTCGCTCACCTTTCTCATCCACCACAGGCAAGGCGGAGACTCGGTGCTGTACAAAGATGCCCAGAGCCACGTAGACAGGCGTGGTAGTACGGACCATGGCAATATTGGCATAGGTGCCAATCTGTAGCTCTTGCAGAGACTTAGACATGAATTCCGGCTTGGGGAACTCGGCGATCTGAGGAAGGAGGCATAGGCTTTCAGGAGCTTTCCCGGTAGAGCGTTAGAGCATGAGGTGCTCCGTTCAACCCTCAGTATCAAAACCGCTCATCTGCCAGACCACTTTTAAGGCCCCCAGACTGCTGTGTGTGTGTCCAATTCAGCACATAAGCACACGATGGGCTGAGACACACTTACAAACAACTTGAGGAACTTGAGGATCCGCTTGTGAGTGAGGATGTACAAGGTGTTGCCTGACTCTGGATCAATAACCGGAAGCCTGTGGATCTTATTTCGAATTAATGAAGAGACAGCATCAAACAAGCTGGGGAGAAGGTAGAAAGTCACAGTTAGGTTCCACAGGGTAAAGCCAGACTGCGTGACCCCTCAGAGTGTGTTTATAGACAGAAAAAACCCTCGTGGGCAGTGTTCAAACAGACAAAGTGCTGTGTGTGTGGTGGGCGTGGGCATGTACTCAAAATGCCTGCACTAGGACAAACAGAAGAGCCCCTGAACTCTACAGTAAGAGCTAGGCCAGTCTTGGCTATGTGTGACTTTTTTTTTTCCTCAAACAAACAAATGCACGGCCGTGTGCACCAGGAGGGGTCCTTCTCCTCTCATGTCCCTTCCCCTGGATCTTCAGGTGTTTAGGGATAAACACAAAACCGCAGCTCACCTGGCATTTGGAGAAATGCAGACAAGTGGCTTAAAGGAGTCCTGCAGGTACACCTCTGAAGAGAACAAGGGTAGTTCACAAAACACTGCCTCGCAAGCGTTCCCCAGGACACCCTGCACCCCTCATCTGCCATGACCCATCCATACCTCTCCAGGTCTCTATCTTGTGCTCCTCCAGCTCATAGATCTGCACCTAGAAGCAGAGGCGGCAGATCTGAGACTCATTCTCCCTCTTTATTAACTCACGGAGCTTAGCCTGAGGGGGAAACCCAGGCCCAGTGGACCCAAAGGCAGGGCTGTGGCTTCTGTTTGGAGACTCAGGGTCCTTACCAGGGCTGACTTATAGTACCGGTGCAGAATATTGATGAAGTCAGTGATGGTCAGCATGCCTAGAAGCAAAGACAAGAAGCCTCAGCATGCCCAAAGCTTTTCTCCTTGACCGGCAAAAGCTGCCAATAAGTGCATCCCAGATAGTCCTGCTTACCCACGAAACTCTGCTTCTTACTGTCCCACAGAGGGGCGGCACGGACACCGTTAGTCACCAGGGCAAAGAAGGCTTTCTTTACCTATGGCCAAGAGAGCAATATCCTAAGGAAATCCAGAGGGCATGGCTTCGAGGAAGAACGGGGTTGGCATGTGGGCGAGTATGACGTGGCCTTGGACCAGCGTGTCCAAGGACCGCAGAAGAGGGAAGGGCTCTACCCACCTGCAGAGAAGTGTCAAATACGACCAATTTGGAGCTTGTGGGAATCAGGTCATAGCAGCGGTGAGACTTCATGAAGGAGGTATACACACTATTGTTCGATTCTGGGGTCTCTGTGGAGAGTGGAAATGTTGGTGTGTTTCTTTTATGTAAGAACTCACGATCAGAAGAGACAGAAACCAAAAATGGCTTTTAGTTTCTCAGCTCTTAAAAGATTTTGTTTTGTTCTTACTGCCTCTTGTCTTTTTCTTCTTCT
>NW_022196893.1:30033266-30042808 GCF_008632895.1 Mastomys coucha
GCCTCTGCCTCCTAAGTGCTGGGATTAAAGGCGTGCGCCACCACTGCCTGGCTATAGTTAGTGTTCTGCTGTGTCAACTCTACAGCCCCTTCATTTACTTGAGACAGAATCTTGCTATAGCCCAGCCTGGTCTCAAGCTTGTAGTAATCTTCCTGCCTTCATTTTCCAAGTGTTGGGATTGCAGGCAAGCAACACCACACCTGGCAGTCTGTGTTTTTAACTGCTTGCTCTAAACTGGAAAGGCAATCCTCCACGACAATGTTCTCGATGCTCGATGCACTCTGCTATCAACTTTAATCCCTCCCACACACGAACTCCTTTTCCACATTTTTCAAGACAGGGTCTCTCTATGCAGCCCCGGTTGTCCTGGAACTCTTTACGGAGACCAGATTGGGCTGGCCTCAAATTCACAGAGACTCACCTGCCTCTGCCTCCCAAGTGCTGAGATTAAAGGTGTCTACCACCATGTATTCACTCTGAATCTTTGAATTCTTACTGGTCTGAGAAAGTATTGCCCTTGTGTTTTAAATGAGAAAACATGGGGGCTGGAGAGATGGCTCAGTGCTTCAGAGTCCTGAGTTCAATTCCCAGCAACCACATGGTGACTCACAACCACAACCATCTGGGACCCAATGCCCTCTTCTGGTGTGTCTGAAGACAGCGACAGTGTACTCATGTATAGAAAACAAACAAATTTTTTTTTTAAAAAATGAGAAAACATGCAGATCAGTTAAATGAACTTTTCAAAGTTGTATCACTGAGTTAGTGGAAGAAAGATTTTGAGTCCTGACTAATTCTGTACTATACTCCCAGCACGACAGCTGACAAAAAAACCAAAACAACAAAATGCCAATATCTAGCTGTCAGTGGTAGGGCATGCCTTAGGTCCCAGCACTCGGGAGGCAGAGGCAGGTAGATCTCTGAGTTCGAGGCCAACCTATTCTACAGAGCAAGTTCCAGGACAGCCAGGGCTACACAGGGAAATCCTGTCTCAAACACACACACACACACACACACACAAAACCCAAAATATGACTTCTAATAATTTTTCTCTCCCTCTCTCTCAGTGCTAGGGAGCTAACCTAGGTAAGGCCTTGTAATGTTAGGCACACTCTGAACAATGAACTATATATTCCCAGAGAACTCAGTAGGAAGCCCAGACCCATTTTGGCCTCTCTAGTGATGGGATTACGGGCAAACACCAGCATACATGGCTCCGGTCGGTGTCATCAAAGTTATACATAGTGACAACCCTGCTGTCCTGACTTTCTTGCCTCTATCTCCCACAGTACGTACTAACACATCTACCCGGCAGATGGAGGGTGTCCTGAGGGGCCTTAACCGTGCTTTTCCCCCCTAATATTTATTTATTTATTTATTTATTTATTTATTTATTTATTTATTTATTATATGTAAATATGCTGTAGCTGTTTTCAGACGCACCAGAAGAGGGCGTCAGATCTCATTACGGGTGGTTGTGAGCCACCATGTGGTTGCTGGGATTTGAACTCAGGACCTTTGGAAGAGCAGTCAATGCTCTTACCCGATGAGCCATTTCTCCAGCCCCCCCCACTAATATTTTTACTCATTTTTTGTATATGGATGCTTTACCTGCATATATATCTCCATATCACAAGCATGCCTAGTGTCCTCAGAGGCCAAAAGAGAGTATCAGATCCCTTGGGACTGGAGTCATAAATGGTTGTGAATCACCACACCGGTGCTGGGACTTGAACCCTGGTCCTCTAGAAGAGCAGTCAGCACTCTTAACTGCTGAGCTTAACCTCTTAACTGCTAACCAGCCCCTTGTTTTAAGTCAGGGTCTTGCTATATAGACCATGCTAGTCTCAAACTCTCTTGCCTCGACCTCTTGAGTTCTGGGAGCACAGGTGTGCGCCCTGCCCAGACTCTCCTTACTCCTGTGTCTTGGGTGACACACTTTCACTTGTGCTTTCTGACTTCATATCCCTTTCAATCATTGCCTTCCTGACAAAGACAGCAGTTTCAATTCTCACCAAGCCAACATCAACAAGCACCTCCCATTTTGAAGCCCCCCCCCAGGAGTCAAAGCTAATGCTGTTTACCATCTTACCCTTTTGAATAAACATATCTGAGCTAAGTTCAATAAGAACCTTTTTCTTGGAGATGAAGAGATTGCTCAGTGGTTAATGCCACATATTACTCTTCCAGAAGCCCCAAGTTCGAGTCCTAGTACCTATATCAGATGGCTCACAAGCACCTGTAACTCCATCTCCAGGGGCATCAGATGCCTTAGGCCTCCATGGACACCTGTACTCTGATGTGCGTGCTTGCACCCCCTCCCACACACACAGTCACAATTGGAAATAACAAAAAATAAGTTTAAGGAAGAAACATTTTTCTTTGGCACTTTCTATCATCCCTGGAGTTAATGATCTTATTCTTTTTTTTTAATTTACATATATACATACATACATGCATACATATTTCTATACATAACATTCACAACTGATTCAATCCCCAGAGTCTATCAATTACTGGAATATCAGACAATTCAGAATTTAAAATATTGGAAGGTGTCTCTTCTGACCTGCCACCCTGGGGTCTTCTTGCCCACTGTCCAGGGGCATCACACCCTCCTCTTTGAAGTCTTGTTTCTTGTATCCCTTCTTTGTACTCTTTATTATCACTCCTTTGGCTTTTTATGTTTTTTTTGTTTTTCGAGACAGGGTTTCTCTGTGTAGCCCTGGCTGTCCTGGACCTCACTCTGTAGACCAGGCTGGCCTTGAACTCAGAAATCCGCCTGCCTCTGCCTCCCAAGCGCTGGGCTTAAGGGATGCGCCACCACCGCCCGGCTCCTTTGTTTTGGTAGAGATCATCCAGTATCTCCCTGGGAAAGTGTCTGGGACCTGGAGACACCTCTGTTGTACCTCATCTGTTCATTTACTATTTGCTTGGCTACTAAGGGCTGGTGTTTTTCAGTTCTGGGATGCAGTCAGTTAGTCTTGAATCTGCACTTGCCTTTGTCAAGCCATTTTTCTCTTTCTGTGATGTAGGATGTAGACACTAGGGTCTCCATACTGAGCCTCTCAGGCCTGCTGCTACTCTGCTTTTCTTTTTGAGACAAGGTCTCTCTGTGTAGCCTGGCTGTGCTAGAACTTGCTATGTAGACCAGGCTGACTCACAGAGATCCGCCTGCCTCTGCCTCCCTAGTGCTGGGTTAAAGGTGAGCACCACACACGGCTCAACATGCTCTTTCACTTGAATGTGTAGCTTTTTAAAAAAATTATTTATTCTATGTATATGAGTACACTGGGGCTGTCTTCAGACACACTGGAAGAGGGCATCAGATCCCACTACAAATGGTTGTGAGCCATCATGTGGTTGCTGGGATTTGAACTCAGGACCTTTGGAAGAACAGTCAATGCTCTTAACCGCTGAGCCAACTCTCCAGCTCCATCATCAAAGCTTTTGTTCACTTTTCTGTTTGTTTCCTTGTGGCACAGGGGACCATTCAGATCACCTTCTTCTAAGGACTTTAGATGTCTGTTAAGCCTTGGTTTAAAACAGGATTGGGGGCTGGGGTGGTGGCTTAGATGAAGGGCTTACCTCAACTGTCAGAGCCCATGTGAAAGTGTGGTCAAGTCCTAGCCCAGACAGAGGACCCCAGGGCAGGCAGCCAACTAGACAGTCATAACTATTGAGCCCTAGGTTTAGGGAGATCCTGGCTCAGTCAATACAGGGGAGGAGGGTATACAGACTTGTCATCAAGTTCAGGCCCCCACATGCTAGCACATACATCCCTGGCATCCACACGCAGGGAGAAACAAGATTCAAATTCTATTTTTGATTCTTTTATCTAGAACATATCTTCAGTTCCAATACTTGAATGCTGGCTGGATCTCTAAGTGTGTAAACAAGTCTTTTTTGCCTGTAAGCCACTGCAGGAACATCCAATGCTTGTGTCTGTAGTTTTCCCATCGAGGAGGGTCTAATGATTCTTTAATTCAGAGCCTGAGAGACTGGAGTCTTTTCTGCTAGGATTCTGGAAGCTGAATTTGGAGGGTGTGTAGGAGGGCCCGGCATCCAGCACAGTGTAATTCAGGCTCTGCTTTCAACGCAGTATGTAAGCCTCTCTCCACAGTCCCAGCCTTGGCCTGGGTAGAGGGCCACCAACGTTCAGCAGCATGTAGTGTGACACTCAGTCCTGGGCGCTGGCTTCTCACGCTCTCAAGCTTTCTTTACTACTGGACTCAGATACTCAGTCCTGGGCGCTGGCTTCTCACGCTCAAGCTTTCTTTACTACTGAACTCAGATCAGCTAAGTCACTATCTCCCGCATGCTTCACAGCTCCCAAAATCCATTTCTTATTTTTGTGCACTTTCACTTAAAAAGAGAAGTCCTCTAGGGTGGTTGTACGTGAGCATGCATGTGCCTGTGTGTGCGTATGTACATGTGCCACAGTATATGAGCAGGACTGTGTGGAGTTGGTTCTCTCCTTCCACCCTTCCGTGGGCTGCGGATCAGACTCAGGCTGCCAGGCTTACCCACAAAGCATCTTAGTCTGCAGCGACATCTCAGCAGCCCAGGGTTTTAACTTTTATCTTATGTTTGTGGGTGTTTTGTCTGAGTCTATGTTGGCCTACTGTTTGCATGCAGTGCCTGTGGAGGCCAGGAGAGGGCATCGGATCCCCTGGAACTGGGGCTGCTCACAAAGACAGTTCGGGGGACAGCTGGGAGCTCTCAGAAGGGTCTAGGAATGGAACTCTGGGCCTCCAGAAGAGCAGTGGGTGTTCTTGATGCATGAACCATCTCTGAGCCCCTTGTTTTGTTTTTCAAAGAAGGGCTGAAGGTGGGTGAAGGCACTGAATACTCCACGTTTTAACTGGAAGACTTGCATGGTTTTCAAACATGAGAACAGAACTCACAGATAGCAAGACATGGCTTTAGATACCAGATGAAGATACACTACACTGAGCTAGATGCTACCATGTTAAGCCAGAAGCCCACACACATAATGAATTTGGATTTCCCAGTTTTAAAAATAATTTAAATAAGTTTCCAAATTTAAAAACTCTACAGATTTACATAAAAATCTAAATTCTCAGCTTCTTAAAAAAAAATGAGATCTGGCAAAAATAGGTCTTAATTGAGCAGACACAGATAGTAGCTGTCTCCTTGCAAGGAGACTTATACGTTGTTAGGTTGTCCTGGTTACTCCACCTCATCTAAAGGATCCACATAAACAACTCGAGTTTCTGACGTCTGCCTTGGAGCTCCCATAGACATACTCAGAAACATACAACAGGCATGGAGATCATGTGTAGTACTCCATTATAATAAGTCATCTAGGGGCTGGAGAGATGGCTCAGCGGTTAAGAGCACTGACTGTTCTTCCAGAGGTCATGAGTTCAAATCCCAGCAACCACAGGGTAGCTCACAACCATCCATGGTGCGATCTGACTCCCTCTTCTGGAGTGTCTGAAGATAGCTACAGTGTACTCACATTATAATAAATAAATAAAACTTTTTAAAAAGTCATCTGGATAATATATGATAGCATTAATTTTCTTTTTTATTTCTTCAAGACAGGGTGTGGTGGCTTGAATAAAAATGGCCCCCGCAGATTCATATTTCAATGCTTAGGGAGCGGCATTATACTAATGTACTACTGCTGGAGTAGATGCGGCCTTGTTGGAGGGCCTGTGTTGCTGGGTGTGGGCTTTGGGGTTTCAAATGCTCAAGCCAGTCGTCCTCCCCACAAGTTGGCCATCAGAGTGTAGAACTCTCAGCTCCTTCTATAGCACCATGTCTGTCTGTGTTTCATCATGTTTCTTGTCTGTCTGTGTGTCACCATGTTTCTTGTCTGTCTGTGTGTCACCATGTTTGTCTGTCTGTCACCATGTTTCTTGTCTGTCTGTGTGTCACCATGTTTCTTGTCTGTCTGTGTTTCACCATGTTTCTTGTCTGTCTGTGTGCCACCATGTTTCTTGTCTGTCTGTGTTTCACCATGTTTCTTGTCTGTCTGTGTGTCACCATGTTTCCCACCATGACAATAATGGACTAAGCAAGCCTTTAAACCGTAAGCCAGCCTCAACTAAATATTTCCCTTTATAAAAGTTGGCATCTGTGTAGCCCTGGCTGTCCTGGATCTCAAGAGATCCATCTGCTTCTACCTCTACCTGCCTCTGCCTCCCAGGTGCTAGGACTAAAGGCATGTGCCACCATAATTTTCTCTTTAGACCACCAAAGCAGAATATTTTAAATTTCTTGTCAAAAACTCATATGACTTAATAGTACGACCTTGGAATTTTTAAATACTAGACTATGTTTTGTTTTTTTTTTTCTCAATTTTGTGTTTCTATGAATATTTGTGTTGTGTTGAGTGAATATTTGAATCCTGGTTTTGCCATGGGTGTAAGTGAATGTACATGTATGTGCATGTAGAATTTCAAATGATGTTTAGTGTGTTCCTTGATGGGTCGCTCACCATCCACCTCAGTCACTGAGTAGAACCTCTCACTAGTTCTGACCTGTCTGCACAAAACACCCAGAGCAAACTCTGGGGAATCCTCCATCTTTGCCTCCTGAGTGTTAGGATTATCGGCAATGCCTCATCTACTTTTATGTGAGTTCTGGAAATTCAAACGCCAGTCCTCACACTTTTAAAGTAAGAGCTTTCCCACTGAATCTGATTTCAAACCAAGGGTCAGCAAACATCTAAAGAAAGTGTAAGGGACAGAGAGATGGCTTAGTGGTTAAGAGAACTTCTAGTTCATGGTGACTCACAACTATCTTAAAATTCCAGTTCTAGAGGATTCCAACACCCTCTTCTGACCTCCTTAGGCACCATCACAGACATGGAGCACAGACATACCCATACACAAAATACTCATATGTGTAAAAAAAATTTTTTTTAAAGTATAAAAAAAGTGATCAGGTGGGCTGGAGAGATGGCGCTTCCAGAGTTCCTAAGTTCAATACCCAACAACTACATGGTGGCTCACAAACATCTGCAATGTGATCTTGGCGCCCTCTTCTGGCGTCCAGGCATATATGCAAGCAGAACACTGTACATAATAAATCAGTCTTTGAACTCAGAAATCCGCCTGCCTCTGCCTCCCAAGTGCTGGGATTAAAAGCGTGCACCACCACCGCCCGGCAGAAGGCAAATCTCTATTGGGGGAATCAGGGATTAACCAATCAATGGGGAAAAAAATTTACATATCACCGAGACACCTCCTCCTCTAAATATGCCAATGCCAGCATCCAGACTGTAATCAGAGCTCTGGGTACAGAAGTCAACATTTTGAATACACAGTGCATGAGATCATCTCCCAAAACATCTCTCTGAGTTCAAGACCAGCCTGGTCTGAAACTCTGTCTTCAGAAACAAAGAAAGTGGTCCAAATTGTCGTCCATAGCAAATACAGTGTAAGGAAAGGAACAGAAAGGGGCAAGAGGAGAAAAGCTGATGTGCAGGAGCAAACCTTTACCAGGGAGTGGATGGGGCAACAGGAGAAAAGCTGATGTGCAGGAACAAACCTTCACAAGGGAGTGGATGGGGCAAGAGGAGAAAAGCTGATGTGCAGGAACAAACCTTCACAAGGGAGTGATTCAGCAAAGGACACTTCAGAAGGAAAACAGGCACACACACACACACACAAAAAAAAAAAAAAAAAAAAAAGGGAATTTGGGGGCTGGAGAGATGACTCAGAACACTGACTGCTCTTCTAGAGGACCTGGGTTCACTTCCCAGCAACCACATGGTGGCTCACAACCACCTGTAATGGGATCTGATGCCCTCTTCTGGTGTGTATCTGAACACAGTGATGTACTCACATAAAATAACTAAATAAATCTTAAAAAAAAAACAAAAACAAAAAACCAATTGCCTGCCTGCTCCCTGTAGTCTCAGCACTCTCTTCCGGGCTCCACAGAGACTAGGCACCAATGTGGTGTGCAGATACACATGCAAACAAAGCACCCACACACATAAATAAACAAAATGCCCCTTTAGAGTTACAGAGGGGATTCTTAGGCTGGGGTGTTGTTCAGTTGTGAGGATACATGCCTAGTGTGCACGAATCCCAGCTACTATCATAGGGCTATTGTCACTGATAAAACACCGTGACCAAAGCAACCTGGGTAGGGAAGGGGTCATTTGGCTTACACATTCTGAAGGAAAATCAACACAGGAACTCAAACAGGGAGGAAGCCTGGAGGCATGCCACTCAGGCAACACAGCTTACTGGCTTGCTCAGCCTGCTTTCTTATACAACCTGAGACCACAAGCCCAAGGCAGGCTGGGCCTTCCCCATCAATCACTAATTAAGAAAATGCCCTACAGGCTTGCCAACAGCCTGACCTTATGGAGGTGTCTTCTCAATTGAGGTTCCCTCCTCTCAGATGACTCTAGCTTGTGTCAAGTTGACACAGAGTAGCGAGCACTGCTACAAATCAAATTTAAGTTAAGCCTGGCCTGGTCTACAGGAGACAAAAGTAAAATAAAATCCTAAGACACTGGAAGGCTCAGCGTAGGAGGTCCACAGTCTAAATAATAAGAGCCACAGAATTGAAAAAACTGTCAACCCCCAGAACACAATCACTGGCTGATGGGGTGTAGAGGGCAGGAGGAGGGTGCCAGGTGTCCACTGTCGCTGTCCACCTGCTCCTCACAGGCAGGGCCCCTCCCTGAAGTTGGGGCTTATGTTTCCTCTGCAGCCAGTGACTCTTCTGTCTCTGTCCCCTCTGAGTTTGGGATGTAGGAGGAGTGGGACACCTGATGTCATAGGGTCACAGGATCCCATTTCCTGTCCTCACGAGTGCACAGGCAGTGCTTAAAACCCTGAACCATCTCTAGAAATTTCTAGTCGGCCTCTATTTTAATCTTTCCAGAAAATGTATGTCTCTCTCTCTCTCTCTCTCTCTCTCTAACACTTATAGTGTTCTTCCTGCATATATAAGTATATACCTGCATGCCAGAAGGGGGTGCCAGATCCCAGTACAGATGGTTGTGAGCCACCATGTGGTTGCTGGGAATTGAACTCAGGACCTCTGGAAGAGCAGTCAGTGCTCTCAACCTCTGAGCCATCTCTCCAGCCTCCAAATGCATGTCTTAATACAATAAAGACAATATGTCTCAGGAAGAATGAGGGTGCTCCTTGGGCAAAATCTTTTCCCAGAGAGGCAGCAAAGTAGCAAAGTGATTCCTTCATTCATTTGTGGACTGGGGTGTGACTCTAAGACTACACACGTGCTAGGCAGGTAGGCGCTCCACCACTGAACAACATCCCCAGGAATCCTGCCTCTGTCCCCAGGACCCCAAGGGACTCGACAGTAACACTGAGGACCAGGTCGGGCTCTGGCTTTCACTTCAGTTTCCTTTCCTCTGCTGGTTTCGCGGTCAACGTACCTTGCAAGTGTTCATTCTCTAGAGCTGGGGAGCTCTCTGCAGCACCCTGGAAGACAAGAGAAGTCCAGTCACCTGCACTGAGACGCCATCGTAGCGCCACAAGTGTGAATTTGAAGCCAGGCCAGCCTGGGCTATATAAGCAAAACTC
>NW_022196893.1:30043043-30048363 GCF_008632895.1 Mastomys coucha
GAGAGCTGGTATGGCTTAGGGAGAGAGAGTGGTAGCTGGTGAACCAATGGTTTCCTTTAGGAAACACTGCAAAACTCTTCAAGAAATATTAGTTCAGTTGAGGATGGTGGCACCCACCACTTGGGAGGGTGAGGAAGAAAGGTTCAGGTTTGAAACAAGACTTGGCTACACAACCAGTTTGACTTTAGCCTGGGCTACAAGAGACTCTGTCTCAACATTCACTAGAAAGAAGAGAGGAAACATATTATCTCATTTTGTTGTTGTTTTTTTTTAACAACTCTGAGGTAAACAATGTAATTAACGGTACAGAAATGAGACTCAAGAGTCCAGGCTCACACAGCTGCAAAAGCATGAGCTGGGTAGGGACCTGAACACGGATCTGTCCTTACACAGTACACTGCTAATGAAATGCTAGGTCTTGGTTGGTTGGTTGGTTGGTAGTGTTTCAACTCTTGGAGACTATGCAGGGCTTACAACTTAAGTTCCTCTTGCCTTATCATGCCTGGCCTCAGGATACAGGTGTACATTACAATAAACCAGCTGTGGCAGGGCATGCTCGAAATCTCAGAGCTCTGGAGGCAGATACAGGGGGATCGTAACAAGGGTGAGATCAGCCTGGTCTACACAGGCTACAACAGTAAAACTCTCAAAATCCTAAAACAAAACCAGAGTTAAGACTAAAATATCTGAGTTTAAGGTTGGTACCAAAAGGTTCTCACAGATCTACTTCATTAAAATGAGCACATTCGGAGTGGCATCACATACCTCTAATCCCAGCACTAAAAAGACAGATGCAGAGGAGCACAAATTTGAGGCCAGCCTGGGCTATGATACGAACTTGAGGCAAGCGGCAAACCCACATAAATGCCCTAGAGGACACAGCTCTTCCCAAACGCTCCCAAGCATAGCCGTGGCACTAGAGTCACGGTCACGGGACTTCCAGAGGGACATGTCTGGGGAGATCTAAGCACCAGACCATCCCACCCAAACAAAACTTGAATGATAAGGACCATCTACAACAAGGACTGGAGTTCTCTCAGTACCCTTGGGAATCAAAGGGTTGGATGCATAGTTTCCTCTCCTGAGAAAGTCTGGGATTAAGGCGATCTTACACAAACAAGCGTTCGCAGAGCTCTCTCAAGTGGAACATTCAGAAACCGCATTGCTATCTAGGAACCAAGGGATCATCAAAGTGTCTACTGTCATTCATACTTTGGCTCCGTCTGCTCTGGGTAATGTGCCCTACATAAACTTAAACATTACTTCACTGTTACAGCCTGTGTAGAGACATGAAGTAAAAAGGTTGAGGTTGAACCTAAGAGACAGCTGGGAAACAGGGTCCAGAGGGTAAAACTCCTTCCAGTATACTGGGTGGGCAACTAATTATTTTTTTCCTCTGGGCTTGATAAAACTATCAGTCTGCTCTGGAATTTTTGGCAAGGTTATCGGAATGACAACAGTCTCATTGTTTAAAACTGGAGAGTGCTCTTCCACAGTAAAGATGACAGCAGCCCTCATGGAGACACAAAGGCACAGCAGCAGCTACTTCTGAAAGTGATGGCACCTATCTCATAACACACTGTGCTACAGTTTATTCTGTTATTCTGCACATTGTCTATGGAAACAGATTATAAATTCCTCTACCTAGAGGATGGTGCCGCTCACAGTGGGCTAGGTCTTCCCATGGCAGTTAGCTAAGACACTCCTCCACAGACTCGCCCAAAGATAACCCCTCACTGAGGCTTTCTTCCCAGGTGATTCTAGGTTGTATCACGTGGACAAGCTAACAGTCAAACACAATTAAACAACCACCACAGAAACAATTAAAACACGACTTCATCCTTCCTGCCAGTTTTTCCACAAATGGGAGAATTATGGCCACTCCCCTCTTCCTTTAATAAGAGAAAGCTGAGAACTCTGGGTAGTGGTATGCAACTGCATTCCCAGTGCTCAGGAGGCAGAGTTAGAAGGATTAGGAGTTCAAGACCAGCCTCAGCTACAGAGTGACGTCAAGGTTAGCCTATGCTACATTAACCTGACTCAAAACAATAACAAAACATCCAAAACAAACCATCTTAGGGAACCAAAAACATATCACTGTACCACACATGTGTAAAGTATTATTACAGAGACGGAGGGTAGATCTGACGCTAAGACAAAACTGCTTTCCAAACTCATGATGTATGTTTTCAGTTGTGTTCCAACCACACATTCCACAGAATATCTATGCACATTATCTAAGGAAACAGATTATAAATTCACAGAAGCCTTCAACTATCTTACACGTTGTATTTGACTCCCCTAGCCTGGGCCATTGTATATAATTAATACAGAGTATCTGTCCTTCGAGCCTGTTCTTAGCCTGTGACTTTCATTGTTTGGTTTTCTGTTTTTTCCTCAGTGCAACTATGCCGTCTGGGTGCAGCTGTTTTCCTTACAGATAAGACACGGCTTCGAGGTCAGAAATGCCCCCAAGGTGTCTCTGTCCGTTTTCCCAGCCGTGACTTGGGCTCTGCTCCATGCTCTGCACCACCTCTAAGCTTTTCTGAACTTCCCCGGAACGCTCTGCAGAGCTGAGCCTACAGCCTTGGGTGTGCAAGGTGAGGAGTCCTCCCGTAGGCCACACACACCTCCAGCTGTCCAGTGTGCTCTGCCTCAGCCTCCCTGCTCCACACCTATCCCACTCCTTGCTTTAGACTTTGGTCATGTTCTCTAGCCAAAGTAGCTCATTTGGAGAAAATTTCATATTTAACCACACAAAAAATACCTCCCAAAGCTTGAGAGATGATTAAGTGAATAAAAGAGCTTATTACCCCATAAGCCAGGTGACCTGTGTTTGATCTCCAAACCTACATTAGGGTAGAAAGAAAAAAGCAACTCTAGAAAATTGTCCTTTGCCGCCACATTCGTTCCATGGCACCTATGCTTGTTCTCTCACCCCACTATCTCTCTCTCTCCCTCTCTCTCTCTCTCCCTCCCCCTCCCTCTCTCACACATACACATACACACACACTTCAAAATTTAAAAAAAAAAAAAACTTACTTTCTGAAGTGGTTTGTTCTATTCACAGAAAGCTGTTAAGAATATTCTTCACCTGCATATTTCTACAACTTCTCAGAGTTCCTTGGACAATGACCGAGGAGACAAACCATGCAGGAAACAGAAAGGAAAAAAAAAAAAAAAGGATATTCTCAAAAGTACATTCCCTGCCTTGCTCCTAAATCTCCCACTGGTCCCCTTACTACAAAAGCCTAAGCTGGGAGTGCCCACATTGTGTAGAAGATATGAGCTACCTACTGAGACCCTGTCTCAAAGAAAAAAAAAAAACTGTATGTGTGTAATACTTCCAACTTGATTTTAGCCAACTTTTCTTACACCATCACCAAAATCCAGTTTCAACCCCGCCGGCAAGCCATGGGCCTGTACTCTGCTCACTGTAATTTCTCCTTCCTTTCCTCGGGGGTCGGTATCCTAAGGAAAGTACTTTCTACAGTCTACCTTAACAACAGCTTAGAAACGAACAGCCTTCCCCACCCCTCTCATCTCCGTCTCTGTAGTCCAGTATACATAAAGCAGAAGGCTAAATTCGGAAACACACAGAAAAGTTGCTTTTAAACTTTTAAACTCAAGGTTTATCATTTATACTTATAATGTAAATAATACATTTACAAGTTAAAAATGTATTGTTTTAAATTTAATGTAATCAGACTACTTTTGCTGAAAATGCTTTCTCTGTAGAAAACAAAATCCTTGCTTGGATAACCACTTGCATGCCATTTTACCACTGTTACCTTTCCTTCTTTATAAATTAAGTTACACTATTCCTTTGCAGACGAAGGTGCGGGGGTGGGGTGGGGTGGGGGTGGGGGGTTTTCACTCCAGGCCAAGTAACTGACTCAAAGAAAACGAGGAGAAAAAAAAAAATCTAAGAGCGAACCTCCAAGTGTTGCATGGATATACAGTGGGGGAAGACAAACCCCAAGCCGCCCTCAGAAGATAGTCGGTTAAAAACTATGGAGCAGGAAGTCGATGGGAGGGCCCTCGGAGTGGCAGTGAAAGGCTCCTGTGAATGAGGTAGGTCAAACAAGCAGCAGCTAACCTACAGCATCTGTAAGAGCTGACGGGGACCTGCCACCATTGGTCAACGCTGCTCGCAAAAAGAGAGCTGTCAACACGCAGGCATCGCGTCACTGATCAGGACGCGACCTAAACTTGTCCAAGGGACACACACAGTGGCCTCCTGGACTCCTTCCTTCAGGGAAAACTCAATTCTCGGGCTTATCAAAGGAGTGGAACCTCGCTGGATGCAGAGCAGCCTTTCCCATGTCCCCGCCAACATTTGCTTAAGCAGTCGCACAAACGGGGCCCTGGAGCTTTCTGCAAGCTGGGCTCGCTCCCCTACTAAGCGGGATCACAGCCCCGCTCTCGTGCAAACTTCTGAGAGGGCTCGAGGCACTCCAAGGCAGGCGGGCCAAGGTCCGAGCTCACAGCCCGCTCCCTGGCTGCCCGGGTACCGCGGACCCCAGGCGCGCACGGGTGTGGCCCAGAGCTAGGAGAGGCGCCCGCCAAAGCAGATGGGCAGCCCCAGACTCCAGCGCCAAGCCGGGCCCGGCCCTCCCCGGCTCCTAGCGGGGGTCTCCGGCTCCACAGCGCCCCCCGCCGCCCTCCTGCGCCACTCACCGACTCCATAGCGAGCGCCCGCCGGTTCCTCAGCTTGGAAAGCTCCCTTGCCGCAGACCCCGCCCCACATCCGGTGCCGCGCGCCACTTCCGCCTACGTCACACCCCAGCCCCAGGGCGGAAGGCGGGGAACCCACCCTTCCGGCAGCGGCTGAGCCCGGGTTGGATAACCTTCCTCCCCACCAGCTCTCCAGGACCTTAAGATCTGGCCAACGGCGAGGGTCATGGGACAGAGGCACTTGTATTTAAAATGTTCTTTTTTTTTATTTATCGTTTAAAAACAAACTTTGAAGAAGCAAAATCCAAAACTTGCCCTTTGCCTCTCGCAACATAAATTATGTACAGTTCAGAATGATCGCTGATACAAAACATGCCAAGGACAGGGGCGCTGGGGGTGGAGGAAGAGAGAGCGCTTTAAAAAAGGGAACCATTTCATCCGTTGTTACGAAGGACCAACCTTGCTGTACAGGATACACACAACACAAAATAAAGTTCTTCACGGGATTCACACTTGTCAGCGATTTATTTTTTTTTTAAAAAGGGGAGGGTCCTGGAGGTGAGGGTAGAAGGTAAAAAGGGAGAAACTGAAAATTGAGTATGTGCAAGTGTAAACCAACCCAAAATACAAACACGGGGGGCGG
>NW_022196893.1:30048774-30055820 GCF_008632895.1 Mastomys coucha
CAGGAAAAAAAAAAATCTCCCTACCCCCATCAATCCACAATCCCCCAATTTAAAACAAAACAAAAACCTAAAGTCACAACAGCGACCGCTCTACCCCTCCAGCAGGCCTGCCCATCTGCCACATTCCAGCCCATCTCTACAATCCAGATAATCTGATTCTTGAAAATATTAATTACAAAATGCCCTTTGCCCACAGCCCCTAGGAGAGAACTGCATATAAGCTTCACTTCATCCCCTCTGCTCCCTACCAGAGAGGAGTCTGAGGACACACACCCTCTACCCTACCGCCACCCACAGGAAGAGGTTCAACTGCAGCACAAGCTTGGGCAGAAAGAAGAAGGAAAAAGGAAGATAAGGGTACCCATCACCCTCTGGCTCCCCCTGGGGCCAGCTTACTTTGTGCGTTATAACATAGACCAACTATACAACCCGGGTAAGAATCGCCCAGCTTCTCTCTTACCCCCACCTTACAGCAGTCACAGCCAGGGGTGGGAGGGGAGGGGAGGAAAGGGCGGTAGGTTGGGTAGTGGAGGGGGCCCCCCCACAAGGGGAGCTCCATGTGTCCGCCCCACACCCCCCTACCATTTATAAACTGGTTTTGTAAAAAGAAAATAGATATATTTATATAGAATATATAAAGCACAAAAATTAGTAGTTTTACATTTGCTCTCCCCGGGGGTAGGGGGAGAGGGGAGGGTTCTCACCTCCGGCCGGCTCCCCCATGCCCCACAAGACTATGTACAATCCCATGTATAAATAGATAAATACCCCCCACCCTCCCCGCGCTGACACTAAGCTCCCCACCCCCACATCACCACCCATTCCCACCAGACCAGCAGCAGTTTGGTGACTGAGGGCAAGTGAGAGCTCTGGGCCACACCCTGCCTCACTGGGTATGGGCACGCCACTCAGGGATAGCCCTCACCCTACCCCCCACACCCCGTCCAGGGGCTGGAGGGCAGATGGGCTCAGGATGAGGCTGGGAAAACAGGAGAGCGAGATCCTGGTCCTAGGTTTAGCACACCCCTCCTGCCTCCATGTCCAGATGGAGAAGGAGGTCCTAGAGCAACTAGGGACCAGTCACCCCAGTCTTCATCACCATTTGCCTCAGCCGCCATCCCACGCCCATAATTAAAAACAAAGATGGATTTCTGTTGTTGTTATTGTTGTTGTTATCCTTCTCCTACCCCCCCCTTCCACCCACTAGACGAGGGCAGTGAGGTGGGGGAGAGAGTCGGGGCAGTAGGGGGCTCGGAGAGGGTCTCACATTTCAAAACAGCAAAAAATCCAACACTTAAATGAGGTAGGTGTGGGTGCGGGGTCTCCTTGCCCGGCCTGCCCGGCTTGCCCGGCTTGCCCGGCTTGCCCTCCTGGGCATCTGGATGCCTCTTTCCCGTCATGTTGCATTTGTCAGAGTGGAAAACAAGGAAACACAACCCATAGAGAGACAGAAACACAGAGGAAAAGAGGGAGACAGAGACAGATAGAGAGGAAGGGGATGGGGGTGAGGGTAGGGGCAGGACCCGGCAGGCAGGGCCAGGTGTGGGACCCGGCCTTTGGGATTGTCAAGCTTAGTCAAGTCTCTTTGCAGCCTTGAGTTGGGCCAGCGAAGTCGGTGGAGGCAGCTAGGCTGTGAGGCCCGGCCGGCCGCACACCCCTCCCTGCTCCCTGACACTTCTGGGTAGTCCCGGCCCATATCCCCCTCAAACCTGAGATGCCCAGCGGCTGCTCCTGTCTGTCCCCTCCTGGAACTGGGGGCAGATGCCAGCCTAAGGGCCGGTGGCAGGGAAGAAGGTTGTCCCTGGTGCCCAGGGTAGGCTTGGCCTAGGGTTCTCCGCCCCAGCCTCCTGCTCCAGGGGCTCCGGTCAGCCGGCAGCCCCAGCCCTGGGTCCTGGCTCTGGCTGCTACCTCTCTTCCCCCTCATCCCTTTCAGGGAAGAGGTGGAGTGGGGGGAACTCCCCTGCCTGGTAGCCTCACAGCTTCTCAGTTCATCCATTTCCTACAGTTCCAGGCTCCACAGTGACAGGGGATCTTGTGCTGATCGTCCTCAAAATCAAACTGATAGTCATAGGTCAGCTGGAAAGAAAAGAGGGACAGAGTCAAGGCAAGCCTGCCGAGGATGTAAGGATGCAGGCAAGGGGGCCAGGATGGTGTGGGGAGGGGCCAGGATGGTATGGGGAAGCCCTCCCCCACCCCACCCCACCCCTGCAGGGCAAAGGCTCTCCTCTCACCTCCTCTCCTTTGGGGATTCGCCGGCTGGAGATGATAATAATTTTGTCCTCCTTGTCAAATGTCACAACCTCTGCTACACAGTTAGGGGCACAGGAGTGGTTAATGTACCTGGATGGCAGGACAGAGTCAGTGTTAGAGATACCAAGTGACACCCACATGGCCACCAGAGACACTTAAATCCTTCCTCTCACCTGGCAGGGCCTCCAGTCAACGTGGCATCAATCACATGCTCATTGTTTATCCGAAACATGTAAATGCCTCGATTCTAGAAAGACAGTTGAGGAGTGGGATGTGAGCAAGCAAACCTGGCAGCAGGCTTAGCCGATCGAATTTCTCCTGTCTTCTCCCTCCCTGCACAGTTTTCCAACTGCCTCTTGGATTCAAACCGGCCACCCCACCCCCACCCCCGGGCTCCTAGGCCGAGGGTGGAACCACCACCACACCAGCCCCCAGCCATCCTATAGTACCTGCTCCTCATAGACTTTCTCCCGCCGGTTGGCCACCTCATTGCGAATGATGGTGCCAATGTACTCGATGACCATTGTATGCTTCTCCAGGTCCTTGGCTGCATAGAGCCCGAGGCCCTGGATCCGTGAACGAGCCAGATACACGTTGTTCTTCCACTCGGTGCGCAGGCGCCGGTACTGGGATGACTTGGAGTGCACAAATTGCTTGCTGTATGGGGTGTTGGTCTCGCCTGTGAAGGTGCTCTGGTACGCCTTAGACATGCTCGTGCTGTTCAAGGTGTGGGGCCTGGGAGGTGACACAGTCCATGACACGACAGACCAAATCGACCTTGCCCACCTCCCCCTGAGAATGTGCTGTCAGCACACACTACAAGAGCTGCTGCTGTGGACGTGGAGTGGAGGAGGTGCCTGGGTCTCAGCCTGGAAGAGGCAGCAACTCCCTACTGGGACCCTTCTGGACACCCTGGGCAGCAGAGACCACCCAGGACAGGGAGTAGGTACAGAGAGGGAAGAGGCACCAATTCCCCTACACTGAGCCCGCTCTCCCAACTTCATACTGTCTACCACCCTCCTGCCAAACCATGCTCAAGGCCATACTCTTGGAGGTCTTTTCCAAGGCCCGGAATTTAAGCTGATGGTTTGTTTAATCGGTTGAGTCCTACCTCTTGCATATGCTGGAAGCCCTGAAAATGGGGGCCATCTGTACCACACTGACCCCATCTGATTTTTAAGTGGCTGTGAGTTCACAGCCTGAAGATGGTATCGTTGCCTCTCTTCAGGCCGTCCCGCTCTGCAGCACAGCATTGGGCTCTGTGCAGATGGCTCAGTGCAGGGGAAGGACTGCTGCCTGGCGGGAGCCTTTCACCACCCTAGGAAAGTCTTGCCCAGAGCAGTGGTTTTCAAACACTCGGGTGCATTTCTGTTTTATTTAGCAGATTCTTTTCTCCAGCAAAATGTTGACTGTAACTCCAATCCACGGGTGAAAACAGAGTTCCTCTGGCTAAGTCCGATCTTAGAAGGTGTAGTTACACACACGGCAAGTCTGCCCACTGGCTTCCGTGTTCTGGGGCTTTGGGAACAATGTCCTTATAGTTTGAAAACCACTGTTGTAGAGCATCGAGGTCTAGGGCTAACTAGGGGTTGAGTGTCCGACATTCTATGACGGAAGGCTTCCATGGAAAGCCTGCTACCATGGCTGCCTCCCTCTGCCCGAGGACCAAGGCTAGGCTGCTGTGGTACACAGAAAGGCCAGCAACCCACAAGTTAAGAGGAGGGTCTAATCCCAGCTGAGTGACCTTATCTAGTCACGCAGTCTTTCTGGGACTCAGTTTTCTCAGCTATAAAATGGGGATCATACCACCTGCCCTACCTACCTCATAAGGTTGTTGTGAGGATCAAATGAGATAATGGATGTGAAAACGCTTTGAAAAAAAAAGTATAAAGTGCTATACAAATGGAAGGTCGCCGCGCTTCTCTATAATACTTCTAGTTATTTATTTCTAAACCAACTCAGCTCTGGGAAGGGAATGTGCCCTAGTCACTCAAGGGGTGTCTGAAGTTTGGGAGTATCACCGGCCCCTCTGGAAGCAAAACCAAAGAAGAAAGAAGTGACCAGCTCCCATCTGCACCTCACCATTGCTTACCAAGAACCTCCCAGCAGCCATCCCGGGGACCCAAGAGTGCTCTGTCCTGCTTCCCTGGTCAACCCAGTAGACCTGAGCTGATTAGGGAAGAGGAAAGGGAAACCGCAGGAGACTCGTTTACCTCTAGTCAGGTCTAAGGGTGACTCCCCAGGTTCTTGGAAACAACTCTGATCTGCATCTCGAACCCTCAGAATGCTCTGGGCCAGATGGTCCTACCCACATCCACACCTAAGCCCATGGCCCAGCTGCACAAGCACAAACTCACCGTTTGTAGTGTGTGAGGATTTTCGGTTCTGATCTGGCACAGCCGGTGGGGTTGATCATGAGCGGTAACTCCATCAGGGGGTGGCGCCCATAGCGGAATAAATAGTTCTGACAGCTTTCCACCCCAGGTAGCTGTGGACACAGGGTCGCTGCCTTACTCCTCTGAGACAGGGCCAATACTCCCACCCTGCTCCCAGCTCCTTGCTGCTTGCTTACTGATTCAGCTATGCGAAGCACAGCATGTACTGTCAGCCCAAAGAGTTCTTCGCCTTTCAGGTACTCAGGGAAGAGTCTCAGCATGTCGGCTTCTTTTCTCATGGCAGCCACGGGCTCAATGATGCGGTTCCACACAGCTACATGTGAGACAGACAGCACCCTTTAGGGTCACATTTGCTTACTCATCCCTGAGCTCCACTTCCCACCACACGGCCATCAGCTCCCTGTGGTTCTTCAGGATCCCCTCCTCATTGAGATAAGCTTCAATGTGGAGGGGAATGACAGAGCCTGTGATCCTGAGATAAGCGCAGGGCCCAGAGACCCAGCAGAAGCCACAGTTCTTGGTTTTTTTGTTTTGTTTTGGTTTGGTTTTGGTTTTTCGAGACAGGGTTTCTCTGTGTAGCCTTGGCTGTCCTGGAACTCACTCTGTAGACCAGGCTGGCCTCGAACTCAGAGATCCGCCTGCCTCTGCCTCCCAAGTGCTGGGATTAAAGGCGTGCTCCGCCACCGCCCGGCAAAGCCACAGTTCTTATTGAACGGACAGGCATGCTTTGGAGCTGACTAGAGTATGTTGAAGTTTCAGTAATGGCTATGGGACCAGAACTCAGTCACTGTGCATCTACACTCATATAATGACAAGGCCTACTCACCTTCAGGGTCACAGTGGACAGACAACCTGCATGAATCACTCAACGTCGACACACAGCACATGCTCACTAAAACCTACTTCCTGCTGCCTTACTCATCATCAATAGAGAAACAAGGATAAAAAGGAACAGCTCAGCAGTTAAGAACAATGGCTGCTCTTCCGAAGGATCCAGGTTCAGTTCCCAGTAACCATCTTCTAACTCTACTCCCAGGGAATCCAATGCACCTACTTCTGGCCTCCATGGACACTCTATGTATGAAATACACAGACATACGTGTAGAAACACACACACACACACACACACACCTCTCAGCACTCGGGAGGCAGAGGCAGGTGGATCACTGAATTCAAGGCCAGCCTGGTCTACAGAGCGAGTTCCAGGACGGCCAGGGCTACACAATCTGTCTTGAAAAACAAAACCAGGGCTGGTGAGATGGCTCAGTGGTTAAGAGCACTGACTGCTTTTCCAGCAACCACATGATGGCTCACAACCATCTATAATAAGATCTGATGCTCTCTTCTGGTGTGTCTGAAGACAGCTACAGTGCACTTTAATAAATAAATAAATCTTTAAAAAAAGAAAGAAAGGAAGGAGGAAAACCAAAACCAAAAACTTTTTTTTTTTTTTTTTTTTTTTTTTTTGAGACAGGGTTTCTTTCTCTGTATAACTCTGGCTGTCCTGGAACTCACTCTGTAGACCAGGCTGGCCTCCAACTCAGAAATCCGCCTGCCTCTGCCTCCCAAGTGCTGGGATTAAAGGCGTGCGCTACCACTGCCCGGCTTCCTAAAACTTTTTAAGTTAAAAAAAAAAAATGTTTTGAAGGGCGTGAGGTGTGGCTATAGGTCAGGGTGTAAGTTTGCCTAGCATGTCAGATTCCTGGGCTCCACCCCCTGTACCACAAAAGCAACGCTCTAAAAAGATTATACATATGGAAAAAAAGGAATTAAAAGTTAAGTATAATAGGCAATAGGATCTTAAAACATCACCATTCAACTGGACAATTTGGAACAAGCCTTTAATCTCAACACTTAGGAGGCAGAGGCAGGTGGATCTCTGTGAGTTCGGGGCCAGGTTGGTCACAAACCAAGTTCCAGGACAGCCAGGGTTATAGAGAAAAACCCTGTCTCAGAAAAACAAAAACAAACCATTTTAGGCTGGGAGAGATGGCCTGATGGTTGGGGGCACTGGCTGTTCTTCCAGAGGACCGAAGTTCAATTCCCAGCACCCACATGACAGCTCACCATAGACTGTGAGTCATATGTGTGGTACATATGCATGGAAAAACACCAATAGGTAAAATTAAAAAAAAAAAAAAAAGCTAGGCACTGGTGGTACACGCCTGGGAGGGGGATCTCTAAGTTCAAGGCCAGCCTGGATTACAGAGTCAGTTCCAGGACAACCAGGCTACACAGAGAAACTCTGTCTGGGAAAAACCAAACAAAGAAATAAAGTAAACCATACACACACACGCGCATACACATGCACACTCTCACACATGCATGGACATGCACTTTTGCACGAGTGCACACATACCATTTAATCTACCAAGGTCATGGGAAAAAGGCTAAAATAGG
>NW_022196893.1:30055900-30065145 GCF_008632895.1 Mastomys coucha
TTGAGACAAGGTCTCCCAGGCTGGCTTCCAGTTCACAAGATAGCTGAGGAGGACCTTGAACCAGGTTAACTCCCAAGTATTGAGATTGTAGGCATGAGGCAGTATGCTTGGCTAAGCAAAACATTTTCAACTGCAAAGGTATTTAAAGTAACCAAGAAATGCTGAACCCCATTATTTGGGGTTTTTAAGATGCTGTGCGGCTTGAGGTAGGGGCAGGCCACTATATAAACGCTGTATAGACAGCTTCTTTCTCAGTAAAGTGAGTCCGGGAGTAACCTGCCCAAGCCCACTGCAGTGCTCACCTTGGGGAGACGCATCGGTGAAGACCAGATCCTCTAAACCCTGCTCCATGACTTTGATCACAAACTCAGGCCGTCCATTATTCTCACTGATGGAACACCGGTAGCAGCAGCGACGATTGTTAGTACGAAGACTCCAGTAGATACGCGTGGCCTCGTAGCCCACAGGATAGAGGGCAGTGGCACTGTGGAAGTCAGCCATCTGGTGTGGGAGCAGCTGTCCAATGGCATGAAACACAAGACCTCCTACCCGGAACATGTGTAGCCGCTCTCCTCGCTGGATGATGCTGGCAATCTGCTTCACCTCATCTCGTTCAATGTAGACCCTCCGGAAGACAGCAAATGAGCTCAGCTCCTGCTCACAGGGGCCCTTGATCTTGTGCATCGGACACAGCATGGTCTTGTCCTTGAAGAACATGCACTTAGTGCGGATGGCACAGGCAAAATGGTAGACATTGGGGCAGCGCATGCGGTTGCAGCTGCTAGTGGCACCAGTTCGCTGGCAAAGGGAGCACTTGGTTAGCAAGCCTCGGTGCAAGGCAACCTCTACATTCATCAATGCCCCACCCTGGGTCTCGTACACTTCTGTGGACCACAGGGCACAGTTGAGGTGTACCCAGAGGTCCAAGTCAAGGTTAAGCAGGCGGGCGGGCCCGTCGGTGGCACCGTCTCCCTCTTCATGACAGAAGCAGCATCGGCGGTTGTCCCGGGGCACCTTGCTTGGTCTCAAAGCTGTACCAAACTGCTCCATAAACTCTGCCACCTCCCGTTCATCCTCTTGCCGACCACTGCCCTTCTGGATGGTCAGCAGGAGCCGCAGCCGCTTCCAGCGTACCCCTTTCCACTTCTTGAGGCGTGGGGGACGGGAATCTTCGCTCTCTTCAGGGGGCCGGGCTCGGGGTTTGGGGCGGGCAGATTCAGGGGATGAAGCCAGTGGTAGAGGTGAAGGGATGGGTGGCTCAGCAGATGGTTCGGCCTGAAGTTCAACCATGCGCTCAACGGGAGGACTGGCAGGAGAGGGTGCCAAAGGGGACGGAGGTGGGGAAGGTTCCTCAGGAGGTGGGGCGGAGAGCTGTCTCACATCCAGGTTGGAGACACTATAGGTGTAGCTGTGCTGGACGGATGGCTCTGGAGCAGGACTCTCCTACAGGAATGCCCCTGGATGTTAGTGCCAGTTCTTCAGCCAACCAACCCCTTCCTCCTCTCCACCAGACTCCACTGCCTCTAAAGGCCATCGTCTTCTCTGCCTGGGAGTACCTTCTTCTTAAAACAGACCCTTCGCTCCCAAACCCACCTGCTTCAAGAGGCTCAAGATGTCTAATTGGCTCTTGAGGGTGTAGCCAGGCAACACTGCATCAAACTGCTTTAGCCAATCAGGTCCAGTGTCTGCGTCCTTGCCACTCAAACCTTTTTCTTTCCCACCTATAGACAGGAAAAGGGTCAGTCTCCCACCACAGCTCCTCTCTGATCTCAGTGGCCTCCTGCTCTACTCACCAGAAGCCTCAGCTTCCCCCTTCTTGGGCTCAAGGCCTGTCCGGGCAGGGCCATGTGGGAACAGCACCTCATAGGAATTGGGGATCTTCATGCTTAGCAGCTCAGCCACTGCTACCATCACGCCGTTCAGGTTCTGCTGGGGCAGAAGAGGATGTGAGCAAACCCAGCACTCAGCACTGGATGTGGCACTGCCAGCAGTGTCTGCAGTGAGCACTGCTCAGGAAAGCCAGGACACAGCAAAGCCGCTGCATGCAGGGTGCTCTCCTCACATAGCCTTTCCTAAACTGTGGCAGGGACACAGAGCTTCACAGAGAGAATGATAATGCCAACTGCAAACAAACTGTTACTGCTGGTTTAAACTGTTTTCCAGCATTCTTTGACCACAGAACCCTGCAGCAAGGCTCCACTGAATGTGACTGGGAGTGAGGTCTTGCAGCATCTGTCACTTGACAGTCTGTTGGTTGATTGTCTCTTTATACAAGGATGATGAGCCCTATGAGGGACCCTACTTCCCTGAGCCCAGTCCTTAGCCCAGCCTTTCAAAAAAAAAAAAAAAAAGAAAAAACAAAAAGCAGGTACTCAGGACAAATATTCAGAGAGTTGTAACTTTTTTATCCAGACAAGCTCTGAAGACTGCCCTCTGACGTAAGGTACCCCTGGGACACACCTTGGCAGCAGCAGCAGAGACTGTGAGCATGACTGACACCTCACTTCCCTTGCCCTTCTCCCAAGCTGTAGCAGGCAGCTTTCCAGGGACCTCCAGGTCAAGGACCCCGTAAGGTTTGGTATCTGGGAAGACTGGACGGAGAGAGAAACATGTAGAGTGGGTTACTTCCCACCATCGCCTTAGCCCCTGGCTGACTACCCAGCCATACTGTGCCGGGCCCACACGGTGAGCAGCACATACCTGGGATGCTGGTGCGAGGGATGATAGGGATGACAGGGGAGAGGGCCCGGTTGTCTTGCTCCCACCGGCCAGAGCCCAGCTGAGGAAGACGCGGGGCCTCTTCCCCAAGGATGCTCTCAGGGGATGAAGCTGGCACAATGCTGTCAGGGGAATCGCTGTCCTCCTCACTCTCCATCCTGCAGGTTGAATGCAAACCGTGTTGGTCCAGCCTCGCGGATTCGCCCGCTCAGAGCTAGAGACCAGGAGGTGCGGCCATAACTGAAACCCTCCTCCCTGTTCCCCACCTGACATCCTCAGTCTGATTGTGGGGGGGTGTAGGCAGAGCAGCCAGCAGGTCTAAACTCTTCACTTCTGCAGCATCTGAGGGGTGGGAGGGAGGGCAGTCAAGGTGAGTGTGCAGA
This sequence comes from Mastomys coucha, assembly GCF_008632895.1. NCBI lineage: Eukaryota > Metazoa > Chordata > Mammalia > Rodentia > Muridae > Mastomys > Mastomys coucha. The sequence continues at coordinate 30,059,002 of NW_022196893.1, forward strand.
GATGTCCTGCCCCTAACACCTCAGGTTCAACCAGCTGTTGTGATCGACTATCTACTCAACTAACAGTCGGGCAGGAGAACTACACAGTCTTTCTTGTGTGCCACACTCATTTCAAGACACTTATGTAGCCCAGGCTAGCTGACTTCAAACTCATAATCCCTGTTGTCTTTTTTCTTCGAGCAGGATCCCAGGCAATGAATCACAACATTACTCCATATTTACATCCATTAACCACCATGAGATGAAGGGTATCCCGTCTAGAAGGACACCATGGCTCAATCAGGTCAGTCAAGCTAAGTATGAGGCCAAGCTTCACGGCTAAATACACTCGTGTGCTGGACTTCAAATGTAGGTCAGACCAGGGTTCCATATCCATGAACGCTGGACTGTTTCTTCTCACAAAACTTTCCTTGGATTCACCCTGTTGCTTCTGCAAGCCTCCAGAAGCCCACACCCTTCCCAAGAGTCCCTTCCCGCACAGGGCAGTGTGCAACCCTTTCATTTTCTGACACAGAGTGGCAGGACGCCACCGCATGTCTGGGATCCATCCGTCAAGTCCCAGAGAGACCAGCTTCTCACTTACCCCTCAGTGCTCCTTCACTGTCCTGGGCAGAGGCTGCATCCTTGGGGTGCTCCCCCAGCTCGTCAGAGGGAGTAACACCGTTCACCATCTTCTGCTGCACCGATGGGGGTGGGGTGGGGGGCAGCGACGAGGGTGGTGTCGGCGGGTTACTCAGGTTATTCTGGGGGGTGGGGTGGGTGTTGTGTGCAAGACGGCATAGGGAGACTGGAATAATCTCCTGGCCCCACATGGCACCAGCATTTTCCTCCAGTCTCTCATCCCCACCTCCAACCCCAACAATCTTATTATTCCCAAAAAGTATTGCCATTTTTCTGACCTTGGTGAGCAGCTGAGAATAGTAGTCAGGGCTGGTGTGCAGAGCCCCACTTCCAAAGGCCCCCCTAAGCTGGCTCTGCCCACTGACTAGGCAGCCACTACCAAAGGGAGCAAAGAGGCTAAAATTGGCGGTGATGGTGGGCTCCGTCAGCGGCAGCTGGGACAGTTCCTAGGAGGGGTAAGATGACAATGCTGGAAAGACGCAGCATCCACGGCATCCCGTCAGAGCTCAGAGGAAAGGCTACCCACCCTCCTATCCTGAGGGAGACTATGGGACTAGCTCCCGGGATCACCTGCTTTAGCTGTTTCAATAAGGCCTCGTTGGCCCTGACCCCATCTTCTTTCCTCAGTTTCTTTCGGGAGCTCGCCAATCTGTCACTTGTCTTCTGTACCCGCTTAGGCTTTGCTGGCAAAGGCTTTCTTGTGGCTGCATCCTAAACCAGAGAGGTGCTGTGAAGGCAGCTGCCCTTACCTACTCTGACCCAGCCCCGCTCATCTGACCTCCACTGCCACAACACTCTATCCGCAGTACTCACCTCTTTGTTGCTGGAAGTACCCTGTAGTTTCTGCTCCAGCCCTGACAGCTTGCTGTCAATGTGTCCATTGATCTCAGCTCGAAGCCCCTCAGGCCCCCGCCCAGCACCAAGCTGCACATTCTTTGCCCGGAGAAGCTTCTGCAAGAGCAGATGCCCGGCCTCCGAGCGGGAGCCTGCTAGCAGAAGGTGGTTGCTGGTGCCCGGTGCCCCGGCTGGCTCCCCATTGGCCTCCCTTTTCACTGTCTGTGCACCCAGGGCACACGGCTCTTCCCGAGGCTCCTGCTTGATGCCAAGTTGGGATGGCTCATGTACCACCTGTCCGTTCACCTGTTCTGGATGCCCGGGTACCAGGTTGCTCTGCTCTGGCTTCTGGGCTTCGGTGAGGTTGTCTGAGGGGTCCCAAGGTCCTAGCCCCTTGCCAAAGAAAGTATCCGCAAGCTGGGCGGCAGCAGGTGAGACTCTCCCAGAAGGCGGCTCCAAGGGTGGCCCCTGGGGCTTTGGAGTCCCGGGGTGGGTTGGGGTTAGCTGGGCACTGGGGGAAGGTAATTGTGAAGGTCTCTTTGGCTCTTGGGGACTGGAAGGTGGAGGTGTGGGATGGACAGGGCCAAGCACTGGTCCTGTAGATAAGGCTCCTTGTGGGACAGGGAGCCGGGGTGGGCCCTGAGGTCGAGACCCTGCCCCTAGCTCCTGGAGGGGTCCTGTCTGAGATGCAGAAAAACCCCCAGGTTGAGGTTGGCAGCCCAGGAGGCCCTGGAGGGGAGAGGGCTGGGTCCCGGGCTCCTGGAACGGTGGAGTCTGGCGTACTGCCTGACTCTGCTGCAGCTGCCGCTGCATGAGGAGTGCCTGCAGCTGCTGCTGCTGCTGTGGGCTCAGGTGCCGCAGCTGCGGGTTTTTGGCCAGGACTCCTTGGAGCTGTGCTCGAAGCTGACCCACTGTAGGCATGACTCCAACTCCAGGAGGACCCTGTCCAGACTGAGGAGGGGCAGGTCCCGATTTGGGAGGCTGTGACCCTGTGTTATTTTGAATGGGTCGATCTAGCCCAAGGGGCTGTTGGGAGCCCAGAAGGTTCTGGGCCATAGGTCCAGGCTGCTCCCCCAAGGAAACAGAGGGTTGGGCCAGCAGGTGGGGTACAGATGGGGACTCAGAGGAGGATCCACTCCCTAGCTGCTGCCCATGGCTTCCTCCACCTGCCGTATGAAGCAAGTTCACCTGCTGTTGGGGTTGTCCTGGGAGCCTTAGCGGTGGCTGCAGCTGCATTGAGGTGGGCTGAGATTGGGCCTGAGGTTGGACAAGCAGGAGTTGTGAGTCTCCGGAAATGGAGGGCTTTACCTCCCCTGGCTCAGCAGACACTGACTCAGGTGTCGTCCCCACTGCTGGTGGTGCTCCTTGATGCGCTGAGGGTCCCTCAGTGACCTCTGAAGGAAGTGTTGTCTCTGCATTGTTTTGTTCCTTGCCTGTCAGGAGGAGGGTTGGGCCTAGGGCTCCAGGGCTAGAAAAGTGTTGAAGAGGCTTGACTGGCATGCTGGGGCCAAGTGTCACTTGCTGTTGTTGCTGCTGCTGCTGCTGCGGAGATAATAAAGTTCGATTCTGGTTCAAGAGACCCATCTGCTGTTGCTGAAGTTGCTGCAAGTGCAGCTGTTGTTGCTGCTGTTGTTGCTGGTGCAGCTGTTGTTGCTGCAGCTGTTGTTGCTGCAGCTGTTGTTGCTGGTGCAGCTGTTGTTGTTGCAGCTGTTGTTGTTGCTGCTGCTGCAGCTGCTGTTGTTGTTGTTGCTGCAGCTGCTGCTGTTGTTGCTGCAGCTGCTGTTGTTGCTGCTGCTGCAGCTGTTGTTGCTGTTGTTGCTGCAGCTGTTGTTGTTGTTGCTGTAGCTGCTGCTGCTGTAAAGAACCCAAGGCCTGAGCACTCATTTTGGGCTGTCCACTATGTGACATCATTCCTTGCTGAAGCTGCGAAAGCCCTGTCATAGATCCCTGCTGCTGCTGCTGCTGCTGCTGCTGCTGCTGCTGCTGCTGCTGGGCTGTGAGCAGCCGGTGTCCCATAAGGCTGTGGCCCTGCTGTGCCAGCTGAGGGGAGCTCAGCACCCTGGACTGACTCATAAGCACCTGTCTGTGAGGGCCCTGAGGACCCAAAGCTCCCGAGTGCTGCTGCTGCAGCACTGCCACCTGGGCAGGACCTAGCATGCCCTGGGACCCCTGGGACTGCTGGGGGGACAACTGTTGGACCAGGAGGCCCTGGTGGCTGCTGGGAGGCAGAAGGCCCTGAGGCTTAGGACCCAGAGCCTGGCTCTGTGCTCCGGGACCCTGTTGCTGTTGGGCTGTCACTTGCCCTAAGAGGTGCTGCTGCTGCTGCTGCTGCTGCTGCTGCAGTTTCTGGGCCAGCTGCATTCGTTGCTGCTGCAGCTGTAATTGCCTTTCCTGTAAAAGTCTCGAGTCAGGTCCAAGGCTTCGGAGAGCAAGATTGCCAGGGAAGAAGCTCCCTGAGGGGCCAGTCAAGGATCCAGCCACACCAGAATGCTGCTGTTGCTGGGCCAAGGTAGTATTGAGGAATGGACCACCAGACTGTCCAGGGAGTACCATACCCCCTGGAGGCAGACGAAGACCTCCAGCTTGCCCACTCGGAGGTGCCTGTGGTGGCTGTAAGCCATGGCCAGGGAGCAGTTGGCCAGGGAGCTTGGTGAGTACCCGAGGGTTCTGGGAAGGGCTGACAGCCAGTACAGTTGAGTGCTGCTGTTGCTGCTGCTGCTGCTGTTGCTGTTGCTGCTGCTGCTGCTGCTGCTGCTGCTGCTTGTTCCGATATTCTGCCATGAGATTTGTGTGCTCTTTCTGCTGTTTCCGAACCTAACACAGGAGGGTTGGAGAGGTCAGCCTGGAGCCTGCCCACCCTGCCGTCCCCTTTCCCTGGTCTCTGGGCTCTAAGATGAACTTTTCTCTCCCCACCTGGTCCAGCTGCTTCTGGATCTTGCTCTGCTGCTCTGTAACCAGCTTGAGCTTCTCAGCATCAGCTTCGGGGAACTCGCGGCCGGCCTTTTTGGCAGTGCGCTGCTTGGCACACAGCGCCTTCCGAGACTTGCGGTGCACACCAATCTGCTCCTCTAGCACCTTCAGCTGCATCTGGAGGAGCTGCTGGGTATGGAACAGCCATTCCTCATACTGCCTCTGGTCAGCCTCATCTGGGAATAGAACCTGTATGTTAAGATCCACAAAACAGTGACCTCCTTCCAGATTCCTAACCACTGCTTTGCACCCTCCTCCTCCTTTGGCCGTACTCACTGATCACTCCCTGGGCAAAAGTGGGTGGGTTAGGACGAGGCTGGGAAGGGTCACCAGCATTCCGTTCCTGTGGTAAGAGAGATTTCTAGAAGGTCATTGTTCCATGGCAGGCTTTCAGAAAGGCAGCCCGGCGAGATAGTACACAGGTTCCTACTTTCCCCTTACCTGGCCACTCCCAGGTGCCACATGGTTCTGAAGATCACTGCCAGACCCCCCGGAGAGCCTCTGCGCCAGCAGGGACACTTGCTGCCTACAGTTCATAAAGCACAGGAGATTCTAATGCCAGTGAGGGCACGGGTCACACACAAAGCAATGGGCATGTTGGGAGGGAACCAGGACAATAGATGCCAGGAAAGTCAGCCCCACCCAGTCCAAGTCTCACCTGCTCATACCAGGTGCCACCCCGATGCTGCCTTGAGCCATCACTTTCTTGATGCCTTTCAAAGCTACCATCTTGGCCTTTGCAATAGGATCAATGATGTCTTCGGCAGCAAATTTGTCCAAGTCTGAGGAAGGAAGAGATAAACAAGCTGGGTTGAGAGTCAAGGCTCCGTGGCATGAAAGCGGTTGTTCCCAATGCCCTGACCTCTACATAAAGAACAACGCTGTGGCAAGTCCACTGGGCTAAGCCAGGAACTCAGTGATGCAGCAGCTCTAGCGCTCCTGAAGCACCGTCCTTGTGTCTCCACACTGTAAGAAAACAGCCTCAGGAGGCGCCTGCTCGGTCCGCCGGCGCTACTCTACTACTGAAGCCTCAGTTTCCCTCACTTGATGAAAGACAAAGATTTCTACTCTGCCTGCCTCCTGGTGCTAGAGAGGACCATGTGACAATAAAGACATGCTTTCTGAGTCAGACAGAACTCTTGCAAGTAGCAGTCTACGATCAACACAGCCCAAATACTCAAGGTGGAGGCATTGTAGCAAAGCCTTAGACAGCGGCTGTCAGTGACACACACATCACCCCGCAGCCCACTGTCCTGCTAGCCTAGAACTGAGGAAACAACAACCAACAACAACCTAACGGCACAGCGGTGCACACCTGTAACTCCAGCACACACAGGCTACCACGGAAGATTTTAAATGTAAGGCTAGCCTGTGCTACCCAGTGAGACCCTGCCTCAAAAGACAAACCAAACTAGAATAATCAAGTACGGTGGCATATGCTTATAATTGCAGCACTTGATGGAATTATATTTCCAGCAAGACAGGAAAATCCTAACTTTAATATCATCCTCATACGCATAGTGAGTTTGGGGTTAGCCTGGGGTACATGAGATCCTATCTCATCTCCCATCCTACTCTTATCTCCTCCCCACACAAACAAACAAAAACATAAAGAAAGCAGAAAAAAAAAATCTAAAAGCCTGCACTTTACTTTACACCTTCAGGGTACTTTATTTGTTCAATTAATTGTTTATTTGGGAACTTTAGTTTACACCTTCA
>NW_022196893.1:30065227-30088842 GCF_008632895.1 Mastomys coucha
GTTTACACCTTCAGGGTACTTTATTTGTTCAATTAATTGTTTATTTGGGAACTTTAGTTTACACCTTCGGGGTACTTTGTTTAATTGTTTATTTGGGAAAGGATTTCCCTATTTAGCCCTGGCTGTCCTAGAACTCACTATGTAGAGTAGACTGGCCTTGAACTCTCAAGAGCTCCTTCTGCCTCTGTCTCCTCTCGATCGCTGTGGCTTGCACCACCACGCCTGGCCTGCTCAGAAAACTGACTATCAGCTTTGTAAAAGACTAATTAATCTCACTCTCATGAAATTTTAATGCCATTAAATTCAGATCCAGCTTTCCTACTTGTATAATCTCAGACAGGTTACTTAACTTTTATGTCTCAGTTTCCTCTTCTATAACCAGAACCAACTAGACCCATTTCATGAGTCTGTTAGGATGAAATCAAGCACTCAGTAGCAAATAGCCCCTGACAAAGTAACTTTTCAGTACTGCCATCAGTTTGAGAAGTTCCTCACTACAATCCACGGAGAAGACAGAGCAGCGTCTCCCTCACTGCTCTCCTTTCACGTACCTGGACTGCAGATCCTTGAACTACTTCTCTCCAAGTCCCAAACTTAACCAGATAGAAAGCCTCTGCTAATCAGGCTTCTTCCCTTCCTCCATCCATCCCTCCCTCCCTCCTCTCAAAAGCTCTGACTTTCTGCTTACAGTGTTTTGCTGTTTAGCCAATGTCCCCGGTGTCCCACCTCCCTTAGCTTGGGTCAGTGCCCACTCGGTGCTGAGCAGCGTCACACTTACATGCTACTGTGACGTTACCTGTGTCTGGGAAGAAACTGTTAGCCAGCTGCTGCTGCTGCTGCTGCATTGCCAGCTGCTGGGGCTTCATGCACATGGACGCTGGCATGGCACTCATGGGCTTCTGTGCTAACACTGGTTGTGAACCCTGCTGGGGCACCAGGCCTGTCTGCCCCGCTTGCTGCCCACTGAGCATATGCCCTTGGTTAGACACCATAGCCACAGACGGGGTCAGGCGCTGCTGAAGGGGATGAGCTGGTGACTGGGTGGGCACCATCGACTGGCCCAAGCCTGGCTGTCGGCTACTTGCAAGGCCCAAAGCAAGCTGCTGTGGCGGCCCAGGCTCATGTGGCAAAGGCAGTGCCTGGGCGGGGCCTGGTGTGGGAAGGAGGGCATGCTGCTGCTGCTGCTGCTGCTGCTGCTGCTGCTGCTGCTGCTGGGCAGGAAGCACAGTCTGTGCTGAAAGCTGCTGCTTCTTCTGGAGCTCCTTCTTCTCGTGCTCTAACAGGTCCTCAATGAGCAGGGGCAACTCACTGGCTACCAAAGAGCTCTCCATTTTGTCCAGCTCATCCCCAGGTGCTGGATGTCCACTGGGTAAGGTTAGGGCCCCACTTTCTAGCTCAAATTTTTCCAAAAGAGAGGATCCAGTTGGGCCACTCAGTGGACTGGGGTTCAACAAGTGAGCTGGTGTTCCTCCCGTGACCCCAAATGGGCCCTTCTCAGTTGTGTGTCCACCACTGGGGAATGGTCCTATACCCACTCCTACTCGCGTGTCCCGGCTGCCCATCACAGTCTGTCCTGGCTTCAGACCCAGGCTGAGGGGAGTGGCAGGAGGAGCTGGCTCCACCTTGGGGGTATTAATGGTGAACTGGCAAGGAGAAGGATGGCGCCCTCCCTCCTCCACTTTGGGCTTCACTTCAGGGAGCACAGATGTTGAGCGAGGCTCTGAGTTATCTGGGGCAGCTGGAGGCCGGTCCTCAGGGCCTAAGGATGCAGGCTCCGCCCCCCGCAGCAGGGCTTCTCGCTCAGCCTTCTCATTTGCTGACTCTACTAGCCTTAGGTGCTCATTGAAGATGTCCTTCTTGTCCCCAGTGTCGAGCTCAGGGTCGGTATACGCTAGCAAGTCAAACTCATCTCCATTGAGGAGGTCATCCAGGTGGGGGTCATTCGTCTCCAGGTTCTCCAGGGTGCCCAGCTCATCATCACCCTTGGCTACATCCACACCCAGACCCAAGTGAGCGAGCTCTTCATCATCCTCTAGGGCCTTGTGGGCATCAAAGTCATCATCCAGCTCAGGGTCCTCACAAGGCAACTTCCCAGCCTCCAAGGCTAGAGGAGGACGACTAAGTTCAGTGCTTGATGGAGGGCGACTGGCCAGCTCCAAGCCAGCCGGTAGAGCAGGACCCTTGGTATGGGGCGTCTGATGGAGGCTGTTGTTCAACTCAGGGGCTGGCGTGGCTGAGGGCTTTTGTGGGGGGAGGCCTGAAACAGCCAGACCCCGAAGACCTTCAGGAGCCAGTCGATGGGGTTCCTCGCTTACTGGGTAAAAACGGGGTCTCTGAGAGGGTCCTTGACCAGGAAACGGAGATACCCCAGGTCCAAGTCCTTTCTGTACATTGTGTCGCAACTCAATGAACTGAGCAGGACCAGCAGGACCAGGAACTGGCTCAGCAGGGCCTGGAAGGCGGGTGGGGACTCCTGCCAAGGGGGAACCTAGTGCTTGGCGGCCAAGTTCAGGTCCAGGAGTAGACGGGAATCGAGCAGACATGGCAAGTCTCATGGAGGTTGCTGCTGCTGCCGCCTGCTGCTGCTGTTGCTGCTGCTGCTGCTGCTGCCACAGTTGTTGTTGTTGTTGCTGCTGCTGCTGCTGCTGCTGCTGCTGTAAGGGCAGGGACCCAGGATAGGGTGTTCGCTGATAGAAGGCCTGGGAGCCTCCAACAAGTTGCCTGGAAAAATATTCAGTAATCTATGAGAACCACTCAGCACAGAGGGAGGACAAGAACAGAGGCTTAGGCTAGCGTAGAAAGACAAGGTTACAGTGAGGGAATGAAAGGGAGAGCGAGTCGTAACAGAAGGATCGGAGACAGGGAAAAGATCTGAGGTAGAATACAGCCATGGTAAAATGTCTGTCTCTGTCTCTCACTTACACACACCCTCTCCCTGAACCTCACCTGCTGTTCATGTCCATAGAAGAAGGTGTGGCTGGTGGAAGTGGCCGGGAGAGCCGATCATCGCTGGAGAAGGCTCCTGGTCCCAGGATGGGACCGCCTAGCTTGCTTGAGGGTAACCCCACAATGCTGCTCCTATCCTAGAAGACAGAAGCAGATGAAGGTGTAGCCACCTTCAGGACGCTGGCCCCGCCACCCCTCGCCAATCTACCTACCTGAGACCCAGTGAAAGGGGTCTGGCCTCGGCTCAGTTGTTCAAAGGCGGGGCTGCTGGTCTCAGCACCCCAGTTGCCTGGAGGCCCCACTGCACCTGCAGCTGCTGCAGCCGTTTCCTTCTCTTGCCGCAGGGTGTTCCGCTGGATCTGCTGTCGAATCAGCAGTTCCCGCAGTCGCTGGCGCTGTCCAAAAAACGGACCAGTCAGTCCAATCCACTCCAGTCAGAGGGCTGGTGGAGAGGGTGTAGCAGGGTTGGTGGGCCGCCTGCAGGCCATCCACTCACCTGCCGCTGCTTCTCCAGCTCTGTTTGGCTGAGGCTAGACATGCCTGCATCCTGGGCACTTGAGAGTTCAGATGTTGCTAAAGAGCTACTACTCATTGCAGCTCCTGGGTCTTCTCTCTTTTCCACTGGAGAGGTGATGCCTACCCTTTGTGAGGCTCCATGCGACAAGTAGGGGAGGGATCCATCAGGTGTGGGAGGTGGCAGAACGGATGCGGGGCGTAGTGGGGACAGCCCATAGCCCTCCCCTGTGGACCCACTGCTGGGCCCCAGGGGGCTGCCCGAGGGCTGAAAGTTCCCCGTGGCTACTGCGTAGTTTGTGCTTTGAGGCTTGCCCAAGGTGGGGCCAGGCCCAAAATGGCTGTTGATCCCATGGGGTGAAGGGAGACCAGGCTGAGGGACAGGGGGTTTTAGGGCAGGCTCCCCTACCCCCTGTGGGAAAGTGAACCGCATGGGAGATGGGGTGCCCACAAATGTGCCTGTCCCAGGAGAACGGGCAAAATTAGTGGGCTGCCCACTTGGGACCTTGGCATGGAGCTCACCGGCTGGGCCAGAGGGCAGGGCTGCTGGGAAGCCCCCAGCTCCCAGCGGAGTGTGGGCTAGGGGCCCAGCCTTAAAGGCAACTTCAGGGGGCTGGGGCCGGGGTGGCTTATGCAATGGGGCAAAGGGATCACGGGACTGAGGGCGTGAGGGTGGCCGAGAATAAGGGTCGGGGGACTGGAAGCGAGGGGTAACGGGGGACGGGCAAAAAGCCTCAGCCGACAGAGGACGCGGGGTCAGTGGGGACTGGGAACTGGACTGTGACTGAGGGCTAGCGGGCACTCTAGAGAAAGGGTCAGAGGGCAGTGATCGTGGAGGCGGGGCACAGCAGCTCTCAGGGGGTGGTGGTTGGGGCCGAGGAGTCAATGGGGGCTGGGCATAGGGGTCGGGGTATGGGCCAGAACGAAAGATATCTGGGTGGCTGGGAGAAGAAGGGGCCAAAGCCTGGGCAGGGGGTGGCTCCTGGGCCCGCAAGCCCAGGCCTGGGCTCTGGGGCTCTACCTGAGATGCCCGAGGGGTCAGCGGGGCTTTGAAGACATCAGGTGCCTTTAACTCCAGCCCACCCAGGTGGGGGCCTGAAGAGGGTGAGTCAACACAGCCCAGGCTTGGAGGACCATAGCCAGGAGAGGAGGCCCCAAGCTCTTCCTTCTTCACTTCTAGGGACTTCCGGGACTCCCCAAAAGGTGGGGGTGAGAGCAGAGGTTCAGAAGCCTTGCCTCCCGCTACCCCTGGGCTCTCAGGCACAGCCAAGTTGTCCAATGAGGGGCAGCGAGGTTTGAGGAAGGGGTCAGGCGTGGAAGGCTGGTGTCTCGGGGTACCGGGTGGGGTAGTATGAAATTCCCCCTGGCCAGTCCCAGGTCGAGTTGTGGTACCCAGCATTGGGGGCTGGACAGGGGCTCCAGTAGGGCTTGGGTAAGGAGGATAAGTGGGTGGTGCCGCAGAGAAGCGAGGCTCCGGGGCGTAGGCAGGGGCCAGTCCAAAGGGGTCCTGCGAAGGCACTTGGGCGGGCACCTGGGGCGGGAGCTTGAGGAAGAGCTCACCAGGTGAGTCAGGGCCGGGTACTGTGCCCGCTGGTGGCTTCAGGAACCCGTCCGCAGAGGTAGACAAGCCAGCAGGAGTGGTAGGGCTGCCAAGGAAAATGGTGGGGGCCGCAGCAGGGGGCGGACTGCCCAGTGCCCCTGGCTGAGAGGGAATGCGGAGATGGAGGGCCGGTCGATCAGTCTTGCGGGCTATGTCGCCCATCTTGGCTTGCTTGCTGATCTGGCTCTCAGCCTGCTACAGAGGGAGCAAGTGGAGCAGTCAGGCTGCTGACTGAAGGAATGACCCGCGTCCCCAATCCCAGAAAGGCAGCCCCGCTCACCTTCTGCACCTTGCTGATGCGGTGAGCAGCCCGGTTATCTTTGGCCTTTTGCTGAGGGACACAGGACACAGCACAGGGCTTCAGGCTCAGCCCCAAGCCCAGGACACAGCACAGGGCTTCGAGCTCAGCCCCAAGTCAGCTCCCATCCCATCTTATCAAACTGCCTGCCCAGACATCAGTCCCTCCTCACCCAGCTGCTTAAGGGGATGGCAGGAGAACAAGGACCTGAGGTAAGCCACTAAAACGCTTCTACTCCAGGCCTCAAGCTGGCCCATGCTGTCTTACCAGGTAGGGGGCTTTGTCAGCGGCTGGAACCTTTCTCCAGAGCTTCATGATTTGTTTACATCGGCTAGACCAGTCTGGGGAGCAGAAAGGTCAAGTCAGAGGGGACCCCTTCACCTGTCAGGCTGTCTCCCTTGCCCCTGCCCAGAAATACCTGGGTAATCTTGCTTGAGATTAGGAAAGTTAATGTTGGCATAGAGTACAGGTGAAATAGTGGAGAGCTGGCCCAGTTCCTCATCTTTTTCCCAACGTTGTAGACTCCGCTGGTTATAGGACAGCCCGTCGCCCTCGCCCTCTGTGGTAGGTGTGGTAGGGGTGGAAGGGGTGGTGCCCCCTGAGCCTGTCCAAGGGCTGTCTGGCTCACCGGGTTCTGGGCTAAAAAAGCCCCCGCGCTCCCTGGGGCGCAGGGGCAGAGAGTCACATAGGGCAGGGACAAACTACAGAAAACCCAAGCCCCTGCTCCACCCCACTTAAGGAAGGCAGGCAACAAGAGAGCTGTCTCTTTAGTGGCTCAAAGTCAGCGGGAGGCAAGGCAGGTACCCACATGGAGGGAAAGGACACAGGAACCACCCAAGACAGTTAAGCACAGATACCAACCTAGAATCCAAGAAGGGAGACTGGCAGAGGCCTGGGTAAGAGTCCATCGGGCTACTGGACGGGAGACTACCCAGAGCAAGTCCACCTGCAGGAGCAAGAGGATCAGAAAAAGGAAGCCGCTGGCCTACTCAGGTACAAGGCTGGCTACAGCACACTTGGGACCAGCGCCTGCCTTAAGTACCTTGGAGAAAGGGCCTCTGCAGCGGGGTACGGCTGCCTTCTAGGCCAGGAGTTCCACAACCCAAAGGCTGTTCTCGCTCTGAGCCCAGGACATCCTTAAAGAGCTGCTGCAGGTCCTTGGACTCCATTTTGGGCAGTTCTGTGGGCGAATGACAAGGTACACACACTGCTTAGCTGAGTAAGAGAGGCTCACACAGCACCACAGATCTACTGCTGAGGACGGTGGGCAGCACTCTCCCCACTCCACTCTGGCGCCTTCCTTTGCTGTGGAGACCCTGACACCCAGGAGACACCATGCAAGCAAGCCCTACCTTCTGTGGGAATCCTGTCTAGGTCAGAGCTGAGCACTCCTTCACCCGGGGTGCCTGGCTTCTCAGGGTCACTAGGCACTGGGGATGCCTTTACACCTCCATCTTCAAGCCCTGTGACACCACAAGAAAACCACCATCAGCGGTATGGAGGCCCACACCACTCAGGCCAACGTGAAGCACAAGAGACAGAACCATGTCTAGGCTCCAGCTCTGGCAGTGCTCAGGGGCAGAGCCAACTGACAACAAGCAAGACCAAGATGGGACCCAATCCCCCAGCAGCCCTCACCTGGTATATCAGCCGTGCCCTCGGGCCCATGGGACTCCTCATCTGCAACATCTGGAACATCATCTCCTATGAGCAATAGCCCCACTCCAATCAGACTGGTGATGCTGATGCCTAGAACGGGGCTTCTGGCCCACCCCCAACCCCACCTCCAGACACCTTTGCCAACTACGAGGCAGAAGGTAGGCGGGACACTCCAGAACACTTCATCTTAATTAACTAACCTTTGTGCACAGCTGTCATAAGCTCCTTCCTATCTGAACCTCCATCCCCCCGGGGTTTTGAGGTTCCTAGTCCAAAGCCTGGCCGGCCCACCCCAACTGCAAACAGGGCCTTCCGACTCAGGTCCAGCAGTTCCTTTCCAAAGAAGGCTTCCTGCCGGGAGAGTCAAGAAAAATGATTTCTTGATGCCTGTGGACACAAGCCCCTTCCCTCACCCCAGGGAGTCTGAAACCCACCTGCAGGTAAGCAGGGAACATGTCCTCCAGCTTGCTCTTTTTGCGCGCTCGTCGCTGTTGCTTCTTCTTCTCATCCCCCTCAGCAAGGCTCTGCTCTGCAGAGCCCTCTGCAGGCAGATCAGCAGGCATCACTACAGACAACAGCGAAGGACTCAGGCTTTCTGGAGATGCCAGCATGCTTCAGCTCTGCTGGAAAACTCTTCCCACCTATGTCTTCAATCCCCAACCAACTAGACCCTCCACCCCCTTTCCTGAAGTGAGCTCACACCCTGGCCTCTCTGGCACTGCCCCATGTGCTGTGACCCCACCTTCTTCCCAGGCCCCACGGGAGCCCTCACCCGTCTCACCCTCGTCGGGGTGCCCATCCCCACTCAACACCTCGGCCTGTGCAGCAGGCCCCCTTTTCACGCGGGTATGAGACTTCCGCTGTCGGACCATGAAGCCACCAATGCCTGTGAGAAAGCACAATTAAGAATGAGAAGCCAGGGCTGGAGAGATGGCTCAGTGGGTAAGAGCACTGACTGCTATGCCAAAGGTTCTGAGTCCAAATCCCAGCAACCACATGGTGGCTCACAACCATCTGTAATGAAATCTGATGCCCTCTTCTGGTGTCTCTGAAGACAGCTACAGTGTACTTACATATAATAATAAATAAATCTTTAAAAAAAAAAAAAAAAAGAATGAGAAGCCACTAGAACCTGTGAGCTGCCCCTTACTGCCCCACAGCCCCTTACTGCCCCACAGCCCCGCTCCAGGCCTCACCCGGCCGGTAAGGTTTGCGCTTGCGCTTTTTGCTTTCCTCTGTCTCTTCTTTGCCAAGTTCTACATCAGGGCTGGCGGGGCCTTCTAGCTTAATTTCACACTCCATTTGCTCAACACCGCCTGTATGTAACAGAAGAAGACAGGCACATCAGAGAAATGGGCCCTTTTATCCTTGTCACACTGCAAGAGGGAGCCCAGTAATCTGCCACAGTGCCACCTGAGCAAGGCGAAGTGCTAGTGGAAGACCAGTAGTGGCTCTGTAGCCCCTACCCAACATCCCAGCTCATATGGGCTGTGTTCTCCCGCTCTCTGCCTTTCTCTGAGATTCCCCAGCCCAACCTTCACCCTTGAGCAGCTCGTCAGTGTCCAGGTCCCCATCCTTCTTGTCATCAGGGCCAAGGGCATCTGAGGGCTCAGAACCCTCCAGCCCTGCCTCGCCTGGGAGGCCTAGCCGTCCTCGCCGCTGGCGCCGCTTGTGCAGTGGTGACATGGTCAGGTTACGCAGCACCGCCATGCCAGTTTCTGTCAGCCACACACCCTCGAAGCGAAAGAACTGGGGCTCTGGACAACAGGGAAGAACATATGACCCCTGGACAGAGGCCCCAGGGTAACCAAAACTCCACATGTCAACCCATGTTCCCAACTGAGACACAAGCAGTGACAGACAAGACCTGTCGGTTTCTAAGAGCTGAGATAGCAGGCCACTGAAGGCTTTACCAGTAGCTGAGGGATCCTGAGATGAGTGTTGCAGAAGCCTAGCTATGTCCAGAACCTATTAACCACAGGGTCACCAAACGGACTCTCTAGCGGTCAAGAAACAGAAGAACTCTACTTGCTGAAGGCCAGCATACTTGCTAAGAGTGGTGCCCCCACTGTGGCAGAGAGATGGCCTTGTCCCTGCTGTGAGAAGAAAGCCGGGCTCTCTTGAGTAAGAGAGATCCTTGTAGTAAATAAAGAACCTGATTGGCCTGGGGAAAGGAGCCGTGTCTGGGCATAGGAAAACCTTGGCTCTAATCAGAACTTTACCACTGACTTGGTCATTTACCCTGAGTCTATAAAGTGTGGAGGTTGGAGCAGAGGAGACGGTCTATGGTCTTAGCTGGTTTGGGTATTCAAAATGTCTGGGGCTTACCTGGCTCTTTTACCTTCACAGGTACCAGCTCTGGTGGGGCAACAGGTACTGCAGGAAGGAGGGCAAACCAAAGGCAGCTTAGGACACTGTCCAAAGTAAGACACTCACACCCTCTGCTTCCTCCACCCCGATACTCACCCACAGGCTTTACTACAAAGGGCTGGCAGGAGCCACAGTCAAAGCCCTCGTCGGCAGCCTGCTCCACATCATCCTCCGTGAAGAGGCTCTCGCAGCCAGCGTGCATCCACCTGGGGAGGAGTGACGAGGTAAGCAGGTAAAGCCAGCGCCGCAGTACACAAATCTGCCTCGAGGAGGAAGGGATGCCCTCTCACCGTTCACAGTGGCGACACTGGATCAGCAGGTCTTCCTCCACATAGGGAGCATGACAGACAGGACAGGTCACCAGGCTGGCACATGGCCCACAATGTGTATAACTGTTCTGCCATTCACAGTGGAAGCCAGGGGAGGCGGCCCCACACTGCATACACGACACACACCTAGTAGAAGCAGAAAGACCCTCAGCACCCAACCTAGGATCCCAAAGGCACCCCCACTGAGAACGGACCAGCAGACTGGTCTCTTTAACACAGGGTATCATGCATTCAATACTTTGTCTGCTCTACCTGTGTCTCAGAACCATTCACCATCTCCTGTCAGAGCCCAGGCTTTTCTTGTCCTTACCACTTGCACTTCCAGCCACCCTTGGGCACAGTGAGCAGTGGGGGATCCAGGCAGTATGTATGGTAGCTAATGTCGCAGTCATCACAGAGCAGCAGGCGTGAAGGGTCGGAGGCCTGGCCGCAGACCTCACACACGATACACTCCACACAGCGCCAGCCCTTTAGCAGCATCACCTTGGTGATCTGGTGGAGAAAAGGAGACACCTCAGCTCTGTGCTGGGTGTGTGCTGGGGTGCTCTGTGCTGGGGTGTGTGTAGAGCTTGTACAGCTGAGGGCAGACCTCTAAGCAAAGGAGTCTGTACAGAGCACTGGACAGACAGCGCCCCTCCAGAGGCTTCCTGGAGCTGTGCTCGACAGAGACGCTCCAACCACAGCCCCGCTGAGTGAACACAGCTCTCCGTAAGCAGGCACCAAACTCATTTGAGGGAAAGGCTCATTTCCCTCAATTTTCTTCACCTTTTAGAACCTGTTACTAAAACAAGCTAATAAATGTTACTAGTGCACTAATTAATACATTGGTAGTTTTTAGAGAAACCCAAAGGACTGATTGATTATACCTTAGGTTTAAGACAATGCTATCTATTTGTCCATGTGGAGCTCCAGTTTCCATTCTCTCATCTCTGATCTACCATGGTTTTGCTTTGCTACCTGTTTGGTTTGGTTTGGTTGGTTTGAGACAGGGTACCACTGTGTAGCTCTGGCTGGCTGGGAGCTCACTATGTAGACCAATCTGACCTCAAACTTAAAAAGATCCTCCTGCCTCTGCCTGGGATTAAAGGGGTGCGCCACTACTGCTGGCCATAGAGCATGCTTTCTACTAGTAAATCGCTCGGCATTTACAAAATGGACTTGAATTACTCTGGCAACTTTTGGCCCATGGAAAGAAACTATGTCTGCTATAAATCCCAAAGCACATTTCTCTGAGTTTGACAGGACTGACAACTGATCAACGACTTCCAAGAGCTACTTTAGGAAATCAAGTGTCAGGCTGTGAGCTGGCTCAGCATAAGGCCCTTGCCATCAAGCCTGATGACCTGAGTTTGATCCCTGGAATCCACATGGTGGAAGGAGAGAAATGATCCTACAAGTTGTCCTCTGACCTCAACAAATATACCCTGACATAGGTGTTCCCCTCCCCCACCGATATAGATGTAGTAAAATAATAAAAATAAATAGTGTGGGGAATTACGGTAATGGAGAACCAGCTCTACCCACTGCCCACACATTCCAGGCCCTGAGCTCACCTTGCTGTTGACACAGTACGGGTGATAGCACTGAGAACACTGCGAACAGGCCAAGAGGTGGCCCTCCGCGCCTCGGCCAAAGCTGCCGCACACCACACACATGTCCTGCAGAGGAACAAGAACCCCAACGTGCAAAGCATGCCTCTGCTTCTCTGTCTTCTATCTGTCTGTCTTGGGGTGGGGAGTGAGAACATATATATGGAGGGGGATCAAAAGTCTTCCTCTATTATATTCCACCCTTTTTTGGGAGACACAGTCTTTCACGGAACCCAAAGTTTACAATTCCAACTAAGCTCTTGGCCCACAAGCTCCTGGGCCCTACCTGTCTCCTCCTCCAACACTGGTACAGGCGTGCATGGCCAAAGCCAGCTTTTAAATAGGCCCTAGGGATTTCAACTCAGGTCCTCTTGCTTGCAGAGCAAGCATTTCTCCAAAGCCATCTATCCAGCCCTGCAAACATGTCTGTTGTCCCTGGTCCCAGCCACAGACAAGGGAGTCAATCAGAAGCCCCATCACACAGCACCAAGACAGTTACTAAGTCACCAGAGGTCCCTTTCGTCTCCCTCCCAATTCAGAGAAGCTGTGCCTCCCTAGGAAACCTTCCTGGTCTAATCTAGTAACTAGAAATAGTCTAGCATCAGTTTAAGAAGTTATAGAAAGACCAGCGAGGGTAGAGACTTGTCCAGTAAAGAGCTGTATGCAACAACAAAGAAAGTAGACTCAAGATTATCTGGGGGTGATTGTACAGGCTCCCTGGGCTAGGACGGACACAGGCTCCCTGGGCTGCAGGATACAGGCTCCCTGGGCTGATGGACACAGGCTCCCTGGGCTGAAGGATACAGGCTCCCTGGGCTAGGACGGACACAGGCTCCCTGGGCTGAAGGATACAGGCTCCCTGGGCTGATGGACACAGGCTCCCTGGGCTGATGGATACAGGCTCCCTGGGCTAGGACAGACACAGGCTCCCTGGGCTGATGGATACAGGCTCCCTGGGCTAGGACGGACACAGGCTCCCTGGGCTGATGGATACAGGCTCCCTGGGCTAGGATGGACACAGGCTCCCTGGGCTAGGACGGACACAGGCTCCCTGGGCTGATGGATACAGGCTCCTTGGGCTAGGATGGACATAGGCTCCCTGGACTGAAGGATACAGGCTCCCTGGGCTAGGATGAACACAGGCTCCCTGGGCTGATGGATACAGGCTCCTTGGGCTAGGATGGACATAGGCTCCCTGGGCTGATGGATACAGGCTCCTTGGGCTAGGACAGATACAGGACAGATACATATAGGCTATGCCCTATACAGGCTTCCTAGGCTATACCCTATACAGGCTCTCTGGGCTCCATTTCTGCCTTTTCACCATGCAGCATTAACAATCCATCACCTCATTAGCCAGCTATCTCAACAAACAAACTAGGTCCCTGACTTTTCTCATTCACCTTCTCAGCAAAGTAAGTTCGTGAGCAAGTACACACACACGCACACACACACACACACACACACACACACACACACACACACAAACACACACACACATACACATAAACACACACATATAAACATACACAAACATACAAACACACACACAAACATACACAAACATACACACACACGCAAACATACACAAACACACACACATACACATAAACACACACATATAAACATACACAAACATACAAACACACACACATACACAAACACACACACACAAATACACATACACATAAACACACACATATAAACATACACATACAAACACACACACAAACATACACATACATACACACACACATAAACACACGTACACATAAACACACACACACATATAAACATACACAAACATACAAACATACAAACACACACACACACACACACACACACACACACACGAGGAGGGGGCAGACTAAGACTGCACTCAGCATGTCTCTCTCACTGCAAAAGCTGGGCCGTCCCAACTCAGTACAATACCTGCATTAGAACAAATTTGTCTGTGTTAGAGAAGAGAACCACGGTATTTTGCATGGTGTCATCGTCTTCCTCCTCCTCTTCCTTGCTAGGAGAACTATCTATGTCGGCCACCTTAATGAGCAGAAAGTTGTAGAAAGTGAAGGAAAAAGTGTGCCTCAGCTAAGCTGCCCTCTTTCCTTCCCACACTCAGAAAAGCAGCGTGAATGCCTGGCTAATAAGCTAAAGGCCTCTGAAGCAACACTCAGATCCTCCAAGCCAACCAGTCAGGCCCTTGCTGGCAAACAACAGGCTGACGGGGTTCTAAGTGTGCTTAGCTTTAAGGAGTGTGAGAGGTATGCTGGGGTGCAAAGCCGTCCTTGTCCTTACTACCAGTGTCTCGACGGAAGACGTGGTCGACTTCAGTCGGGCCCGTCCTCTCCCTCGGCCTCCATGCGCTGCTCCTCCACGAGGCCGGCGTCGGCCTGGGAAACTGCTGCTCCGACCCTAAGTGACAGGAGAGGCCATTACAAGACTGCGTGTGCTGGGCCCACAGGCTTGGAGGGGAAGATGACAAGTCAAGTGTCTAACAGCTTCTTAAAAATGACCCAGGTGTCCCACTCAGAGGACAGAAACAAAGTCAAGGTTCAAAGTACTGACCAGAACTGAGTACTGACCAAACCAACCTCCCCTTCCAAGGGCGGCCACCACGGGAGAAAAGCAAAAACAAGAAATGACTTCAGAGTATCAAGTTTTTGGTCCCAGTTGTATTTCTGAGGCCATGAACCTAGGTAACCCATTTGCCTCCTCTATGCACAGGAGTCAGCTAGGCAGAGTTGGACCAAAGGATCTATACAGTCTGGACTGCACAAAGTCAGGCGCAAAGGTAGCACTGGGCTGTGAGCACATCAAGGGCGCCAGAGCCTCTTACCTGTTTGATTCGGGACCGGGCGGGGGAGCTGCGCCGCCGGCCTTTGTCCCCCTCGGCTTTGCCTCCACTAGTTGCTGTCCCAGTGTCACACAACAGGGAGTCATCGGTCTCTGGCAGTGAGTCAGTGCAGAGGCGTAGGGAACCCTCATCTCGGGCTGGACTAACATCCGTAGATACTCCCAGCTCCATGGACAAGGAGCCACCCCCCTCAGGGTCAGGAGAGCCCAGAAGGGGCTCTGAACCAGGGAAACTGGCACTGGCATCACCCTGGCTCAGATTAGAGATCTCATTGACAATGTCGGATTTGATGAGAGTGGGTGGCATGGGGGCCATTGGTGCACTGGGTTCCTCCTGTTCTTCACAGGGTGAGCCCTGCCCTGCCTGCTTGCATTCTGGGCCATAGACCTCCATAGGGGTCACAGGGATCAGCTCCTCGGGGTCCAGGAGCACAGGAGAACCTTTAAGTTCACTAGCCAAACTGCCAGAGATCTGTCCAGTCCGAGGCTGTGATGTATTAGCATCAGTCCCATCTAGAGGGGCTGTGTCTTCTCCTAGGCCAGAGAAGTCATCCAGGGCTGGGGCAGGGCTGGGAGCAGGGCAAGAAAGGTCCCCCATAGGGGATGGCAGAGGACTGGTGGCCCTGGGCTCCAAGGCTGGGCACTCAGGTTCTGGACCTTTATCAGTCTCCATCTCATGCAGCTCAGCTTCATCCGAGACATCCACTGCCTTCTGCACGGGACTCAGTGGGGAGGGAACAGAGAGCGGCAGAGCAGGAGGTGAGCAGTGGGAAGGAGGAGGGGTTGGAGGAGGCAAGGAGTGCTGAAGGAGCGGAGAGCAGGGCGGGGGGAGCGGCTCCATGAGGATCGGAGAAGCAGGGCCCATAGGGGAGCCCGGAGACGGGGGAAGGATCATCGGGGGTACAGGCTCAGGGTCAGTGCAGTTGGCTTCCGGTGGAGGGCTGATAGGTGTCTCGAGGATGGGGGCAGCCAATGGTGACTCAGGGTCACTGTCCCCTTTGGCACCAAAGGGGTACTCTAACTCCCCCAAAGGAGACAAGGCTGGAGGGGCTGCAGCTGGGACAATGGGTGAGAGTGGAGGAGGAAGAGGATCTGGGAAGAAGAGGAAAAGAGGCTCTCAGATTAGACGTGCCATAAAGTGCTAAGACTGCCCCCAGAGGAATGGGACAGAATACCTCCTTACCTGGTGGCATCAGCTGAGGTGACAAGACTGGCTCCCCTGACAAAGACAAGGGCAGCTCCTCAGGAAGTGGGGATAGAGGTGGTTCCCCAGGCTCAGACAGGGCTGGCCCTCCAAGCATGGGGGATAAAGGTGGCTCCCCACTTGGGGAGAACAAGGACGGCTCCTTAGGTGCAGGGCGCTGGCTTGGTTCCTCAGGAGGCTCTTCAGGCTGGGGAGATGGGTTTAGTTCCTCAGGCTGCGGAGACAAGCATGGCTCCTCAGGCATGGGGGACAGGCAGGGCTCCTCAGACTGGGGAGACAGGTGCGACTGCTTAGGCTGAGGGGACAGATGTGGTTCCTGAGGCACAGGGGAC
Source organism: Mastomys coucha (assembly GCF_008632895.1). NCBI lineage: Eukaryota > Metazoa > Chordata > Mammalia > Rodentia > Muridae > Mastomys > Mastomys coucha. The sequence continues at coordinate 30,080,924 of NW_022196893.1, forward strand.
AAGCGTAGCTCCTCAGGCTGAGAAGATGGGCCTGGTTCTGCAAGCACAGGGGACAGGGATGGCTCCTCAGACTGTGGGGACAGCGGCAGCTCCTCAGGCTGGGGACAGAGTTGGGGCTCCTCAGGATGAGGAGACAGGTATGGTTCCTCGGGCTGAGGGCAGAGTCTCAGCTCCTCAGGCAGTGGTGACAAAGGTGACTCCTCCATCGGCAGGGACATGAGTGAGTCCTCCGGTGGTGGTGAAGCTGGTGAGTCTTCACGGGGAGGGGACAGTCGGGAAGCTTCAGGTGGAGGTGAGGCGGGAGAGTCCTCGGGTGGTGGGGACAGTCGGGAAGCTTCAGGTGGAGGTGAGGCGGGAGAGTCCTCAGGTGGTGGGGACAGTCGGGAAGCTTCAGGTGGAGGTGAGGCGGGAGAGTCCTCGGGTGGTGGGGACAGGGGAGATTCCTCAGGTGGTGGGGACAGCCGTGATACCTCAGGCAGAGGTGACAGATGTGACAGGACAGGCAGGGGCAAGAAGCGTGACACTTCAGGTGGGGGGGACATAGGCGAGTCTTCAGGTGGGGGAGACATGGGGGAGTCCTCAGGGGGTGGGGACAGTCGTGACGCCTCTGGAGGTGGGGACAAAGGAGAGTCCTCAGGTGGCGGAGATAGGGGAGACTCTTCAAATGGTGGGAAAAGACAAGAGGCCTCAGGTGGAGGGGACATGGGTGACTCTTCTGGTGGAGGGGACATGGGTGACTCTTCGGGTGGTGGAGATAGGCGAGACGCTTCAGGTGGTGGAGAAGAGGGTAATTCGTCTGGTGGGGGGGACAGAGGAGACTCCTCCAACGGTGGAGACAGGGGTGAGGCTTCGGGCGGTGGAGACAGAGGTGTGTCTAGTGCAGGAGATGGGGGAGGCCTCCCCTCCAGTGGAGAAAAAGGTGATGACTCAGGTGGTGGAGAAAGGGGTGACTCCTCAGTCGGTGGGGACAGGCGAGAGGCCTCAGGTGGTGGAGATGTGGGTGACTCTTCAGGTGGTGGGGACAGAGGTGACTCCTCAGGCGGGGGCAGCAGTGGCATCTCCTCATTCAGGGGAGCCTCCAACTGGGCTTCAAGTTGGGTCCCTGCTCTCCCTGTAGACACAACATGTCATCTCCCTTCTAGCTCAGATCTAACTCCACAAAAAGTGCAGGAACAACAACGGACTCATTTCAGGGACCTTTAGGCCCTACTCACCTAGTGGTTTGGCTTCACATTGCAGGAGCCCCGGTTCCTTGGTTTGCATAGAGGTCACGTGCTCACCCTTTGGCTGCCCTTGGCATGCATCTGGCTCATCAGTGGAGATCTCACCAGACTCTGGGGGTGAAAATCTGCAGAGGGTACAGGGAGCAGGCACTGTAGCTCTCTCTCTCCAGCTCACAACTCCTAGAGAGCCCACTGGGCCAAGGCGTCAATGAGGTGGACTGCACTGCCTGCCTGCCTGTCTGACATGGCCCCTCCGGCCTCACCCCTCCCAACGCCCCTTCCCGATCTCAGTTGACACTACTTACCTGCTACAGACAGTTGGGTGCTGCTCGGCAACAGGAATGACAGGCTGGCTTCCCTGGGCTTTGTGACAGTGGTGACAGAGTGAATAGTTCTCAAACCACTCAGAGTTGGGATTCAATTCTGCTGAGCCAGCCCCACAGGCCCGACATATTCGGCATGTCTAGGGAAGCGAGAAGGCAAGACAGGCACTAGTCAAACCTCAGCTGGAGACAGAGGCATGCATGTGACCCGTTAAGCTCAAGACAACTGTGGAGATGCTACGGGAGGTGGCATCCAAAGGTCCTCACCTTACATTTCCACGAGTGAGCAGGCAGGTCCTCAATGGGTGGTTTTAAGCAGAAGGTATGATACCCTTTGTCACACGTCTCACAGACCAACATTTTAGAATCATTCCCAGGTTTCCTAAAGGGCATAGGACACATTGTGGGATCCCTCCTAGCCTCATTCTCTGCCCAAACTTGGCACATGGCTATACTCTTACCTGCATGCTTGGCACACTTTGCATTCAGGGCACTGCCAACCGGCACGCTTTCGGGCAGTCAAAGCAGTGTCCAGACAGGCTCCATGGTAGTGATGTCCACAGCTGGTACAGAAGAACAAGTCACACAGCTCCCCTGGCCCCTCACATACTGCACAGCGAGCCTCCTCTGCAGGAGGAAGGGAAGGGGAGTTCAGATCAGTTATGGAACGATGCAGAGCTGGTATGCATACTATTCTAGGCTCTGCAGATACCAGAGTATCTGCATACAGGCACACAGGCAGAGCCCCTGTACTCGCAAAGTTGTCATCTATTTTACTGGGACAAAATGACTGTGATTTTAGACTCAACAGTGCTCTGTGGAGTGCCAACACCAAAGGCGCAATCGGCCCCTCGTTTGCTCTCCTCACCTAGATGTGCAGCTCCATCACTGTGCTCTGGGCAAAGCAGCTGCAGTGTCTTCATGGATAAGAAGGAACCACTGGCAGTTGCACAGGGAAAGTGGTAAAGCCGGGAACATCCAGGTGAGCGGCAGGGAACGGAGGCACCGAACCTGGCGCAGTGGGAGCAGCGCTGCAAGGATGGGCAGAGCCTCAGAACTGGCTGGCAGGCTCTCGCCACAAGGTTAGCCCTTCCCCAGGCCTGCCCCTCTGCCCGGACTCCCCTCACCTATGCAATCATCTCATCATAACCCTACCTGTGAGATCCCTGAGAAGATGGCCTTGTCCACACCACATAGTTCTGGGCCCTCCTGCCCCCATACACCTGCTGACCACGCTGCACACCAATGATGTGCCCAGCAGTGCCCTTGAGAGGCAGAATGAGGTAAATAAGAGGAACAGGTTAACACTATGACCAGTAGTAGCTCAGGACAGCCCAGCCTCTCCCCTGCTTCCAAACCAACCTACCTCCAGGCTCTCCTAAGTGGGCAGGCGTGAGGCCCTCAGGGAAACCAATTTGTGACAGGTCCTCATTGGACAGCACTGCCTCACGGGGACCTGAGCTTCCCCCAGAGGATAGCACTGGAAACCCAGGCCAGTCAGATGGCAACTCAAAGCGCTGCAGTTCCCTCTGCCCATGCAGACTGGGTTCCCCACAGTTACAGAGACCACAGCGCCGTGCTGGAGCCCTACTGTGGACACAAAGACATCAGCACCCCGATAACCCGGGACCTGGCATACCTGTGTATCCTACTCACACTTCTGGGAAGCCCTCGCCTCCCTAATCAATGCCCCATGTGCCCACAAAGCCCTGTTCTCCACAAGCAAGTTACCTGCAGTCATGAGGCGGCTTTGGAAGCCTGGATGCCCCAGAGCTGGGGACCAAGACCTCCCCGACACACAGAATGGGAAGGTCTGGTTCAGTGGCACCTGGCTTCTCAGGGGCTGCAAGTCCATCAGCTGAATGAACAGACAGGAGATGGCATTTAAACTTTTGTCTCAAAGAACACAGTTCTTCAATTAGCTGTGTATCTCAGACGGAGTCAGGATTTGTGCCAGGACCAGAAATAAAGGGCTAGCCCTGAGGAGCCAAAAGCTGTCAGAAAACAGGGACCTGTCCTACTCACCTGCCGGGTCTGAATCTTTATCTTCAGCAGGCGGCTTCTGGCTGTCCATCCCTCTCTCCGACTGGGCAGGGCCCTCTCGGGGAGACCTGTCGATGCCAAAAGATACCTAATGTCCACCAAGCTTCCCCAGTGAGCCATTTCCAATTATTAGAAGTCAGTTAATGGTAAGTAGACCCTTTAGACATCAGAGACAAACTCAGTCTACAAACCTCTGTTGTAGTGACTAGGGAATTCATTTTAGGACTCTTACCCCACTACCCACTTCTCCTCCAAACACATACCTCCTCCTCTCATTCTGGATTCTCAGGTATCTATTCCATTTTCCCACTTCTACCTTCCTCTTGTAACAGTGGCCATCATTCCAACTAAAACTACATCCATTGTCTTATCTTAAACTCCTGGGCCCTATCTATCCCTTGGCCTTTATTCTTAGATTTCAGGCCTGCTACCATCCTACAGATCTGAAAGTAGCCACCCACTTGACCTAGAAGTCTTAGTCCTGTCAAAATCCCTCTCACATAGAGTCCTAGCGTGTTGCAAGAGATTCAACACAACACTAAACTAAAGGATAGCTGTGAATGGATCTCCACTGCCTTTAATAAGGATATCCCAAATACAACAGGAGGAACCTCAATTGCCAGGCATATGAGACTCAGGACCACCACTGGCCCCCAGCCCTAAATGAGCTCTGGGTCTCACCTAGCATGAAGGCCTCAGGTTTGTTGCCCTTAGCAACGCCAACTGCCCTTCTTCCTTAGATGCTCCTAGTAGTTAACAGAAGTGGGCCTAAGAGTTACTGAGCATGTGTAAGCAGGCCAGGGGCTAAGCATGCTGGGAGTTGTAGTCTCAGGAAGCACATTGCTACTTGGAGGAGGGCTAAATGAGGCCGGACTTAACAGAGCAAAATAGTTTCCTTCCTCTTAAGTCAGGCTGGGTTTCCAAATACTCGAAGAGTTAACGGTCCCTCTTTCCTTTTTCATATAGTCCAGTGTATCTCAAAAGCAAATGAAACATGCTAAAGCTACAGCTGAAAGCTTAACCGTCATACAACACTGGGTGTATTTTCCCTGACCTCCAAGGCAACAGCACACTTGAGCACAAAGACCGAGAGGAGTGAAGAGTAAGAATTACAGAGATGCTAGGCCTGGTGGCAGGTACCTAACACTCCATTACCTGCAAGACAGAAGCAGAGGGATCAAAGGCAAGTTGGAGACCAGCCTGGTCTACACTGAGAGCTCCAGGCCAACCAGAGCTCCACAGTGAAACTATTTAAACAGACAAGAATTTCCAAGATTATGAACAGGAAAGAAGCCCCACGTAAGAAAGCTGAGAAGGTTTAGGGCCTGCAGCTGTTGGTGGGAAGGGTGGGACTTCTTCGAAAGGTGATGTGAGGTAAGACTCCCTTAAAAACAACCGTAAAGGATAAAGGTCTGAGAAATCCAGCTCCCATGTTTTCCACTCCCCTTGTTTAGTCAGTGATCACACCAACCTGGGTACAGATAATCCTGTCCTCTAAAACTGGAAGGCAAGTACCCCGCTCAATCACCTGGGGCCGGATAACAAGGGGAACCCTCCAAGTGCCCGATGACCAGTAAATCAATCCCCAGCCAACACAGAATCAGTTTCCTTCCCTAAGCTCACAATTTCACTTCCAAACACTGGCGATCCCCCTGGAGCCACATAGAAGTGAAGATGCCCACTTCCTTTCCTGATGCTACAAACCTGCCAGGGAGGGAGCAGCAGCCTCACCTGACACCCATCACTGTCATTCTCAAACCGCCTCTCCCCTAGCCTCTGTCATTCTCAAACCACCTCTCCCCTAGCCTCATGCACAACAATCCACTTGCAGGAAAGCAGGATGCTTCTCTGCCCAGCTTACAGAGCATGCTCTGAACTTCAAGAAGCCCTTACAAGCCACCTGTGGGAAGTGGGCTCAAGCCAGGACCCTCTTCCTAGTCAATCATTCAAGGCCTGGTTGCACAAAGGTCCAAGAGGACTTTAAAGTTTTCAAAATGTTTGCATCTAACCATATCTTCCTAACAGATCCTCCACCAACACTGCTCTCAGAGTTGAGGCCAAGGGAGCCACAAAGAGCAACAAATAGAAGGCAACAGTGATAATACAGTGGGTAGGAGGGCCGCCTGACACAGGCCAGAGGGACACATTCCTCGGCCCTCCCCCAAGTGCAGGGCTCGAGCTCGGGAGCACTCTCGTGCCCGCCCTCCCCCCCTCCCCCCCGCCTGCCAAAGCTAGTACTGCCGAAGAAGGTACAGAAACTACCTTCTTCACCTAGCCTTGAGGATTAGCGTAGACACCCTGGCAAAGGAAGCACCCCACTTACAGAGCTATGGAAGGTCCAAGACTAAGCAGCAAACTGTCCTTTTTCTGTGCTATAAAGAACCCAGGGACATCTCCAAGAAGCCTGAAACTTTAGCCCCTAACTACTCAAGCTTTCAGCATCTATACCAAAATACCAAGTGCTATAGCAATCAAGTCCCTGGAGGCATTTGAACAAATAAAGGCAAAGGTCCCCCCATCCCACCATTCACAGCCAGTAAACAGAGACACACATATATCCCAAGGGGGGTTTTCCCTGGATCTAACCTAGGCTAATACCTGGGCCAGGCTTGCTCTGAGCTAGGGAACTGACACCCTGGTGTCTTACATCTGAAAACACCCAAAACAGCAAGAAAGGTGGCGGAGATTTACTCCACCACTCTCCTTCCTGTGTTCACCCTAGACCTACAGACTTCACTCCATTTTCTCTGTAAGGGAGGAAATGGAGGCTTGGAGGGGTGAAAGGCTGGAACAGGCCCTTGAGTGAGCAGCTCTTCAGTGGGACTCAGGACTTCCTGGTTCCCAGCGAGCGAGTCAAACCACACCTCTCTCCACCCCCCATTTTCGGTCAGCCCTCTAGGAAGGATCCAAATGGTAACACATTGTCCCTGGGTAGCCTAGGGGGCAGCCAGGGCTAACAAGGTACAGTCCCACCTAAGGATGTTATCTAAGAGCAGACGAGAGAGTCAGAGACCACAGATGACAGCTCGCTTTACTCCACACCCCTATGCCAACTCCCAGAAATCTTTCAAGGGCAAACCCCCTACTTTGCACTTTCTGAGACAAGACTCAGGAGACCTAGCAAATGTATTGTGGAATGAGGAGGCAAAAGGCACCAGCCAAATCCCTGCTGGGCAACAGGACAGGTGTGAGAGAGGCTGTCCCAGCCCAGGGCCCAGAGGCTGAGGCGGGAGGCTCAAGCTGCACCCTTCCTGCTGTCCATACACACCCCTTCTCTCCAGCACCTCCAACCAGGGCTGGAAACACTGGCTTCCAGCAGAAAAGAGCACAAATAAAGTCATTTCTCCATCAAAGAGGCACAGCCATCCTAGTCTGCAGGGCTGGGGCAGCACCTGAGAACTATTTACCATTCGGTAGCCAGGAAAGCATTGTAGAGCTCTGGCAGGGGCTTTCAGGTCTGGCCGGGGACTCAGGGGCAGCTAAGTCTATACTAGGCCCAGAGGAAGCAAGAGACAAAAGCCATTTTTTACAGCCCACATTCGTAGAGAACAGATCTCAGCGGCCTCCTCTATAATCCCCCGGAGATTATGTCCATCCCAAGAGGAGGGGAAGCAAAGCAGGCTAAGACACCACTAGGCCTTGCTGGGGTCACTTTGCCAGGCAGAGGTAGTTAAGTTGAAGAGCAGGGGCAGAGCAGCCCCAGCCCCACCTCCTTCTTGCCCCAGCTCCTCTCTTCATCGCACCAGTTTCTACCCACCCTCCCCAAGGTGAAGCACTCAAGGCTACTTGAGTTTCCCACAGATTGTTTTGGGTGCTGGAGTGGGCAGGAACAACACTAAAGTCCAATCAGGCAGTAAGTCCGACCTGGCAGTGGCACCCCCACCACCACTACCAAGTTGCTCTGTCCCAAGGAACCCTGGAGATGGGGGTGGGGGACAGCAGCCTGGAATTGGTGTTGGCATCAGGGCCTGGGTCCTAGTTTGGTCGAACTCCCTCAACACAAAAATAAACAGGCAGAGAGGCTATCTGGACACGTTCCCAAACTCCTGTAGTTCCCTGAACCCCCAATCTTTAAAGAGGCACACCCCAAGAAACCAGGCCTCAGTTCTGCCGTGGCAACTGGCTCAGATTCCCTTGACAGACCCTGCCAAAGGAGCCCTCCCCAGCTCTGGCACCCCTTTCTCCAACCTAAAGGCCAGCACCGGCCAAGATAGTCCATCTGGCTGTGCCCCCAGTCCAACCCTTTCTGGGCCCAGGCCGGGCGGACTTCACTCACCTCTTCACAGGGCGATCCAGAAATCCTCATCCGAGAACATGGCCAGAGCCCGGG
>NW_022196893.1:30088852-30093317 GCF_008632895.1 Mastomys coucha
CTTCTCTGCCTCGGGTTCCAGCAGTTTAGGTTTCCATGAACAGCCCCAGGGCGGCGAATCCCGAGCGGACACAAAGAGAGCACCGGTAGCTTTGATCTTGGGCGAGCAGGCTCCGCATCCGCGTCGCGGGGCGGCCTCTCAGTCCAAGGGCCCGGCCAGCGCCCCGGCCGCCCGCGCCGGGCTCGGGCGGAACGTCGAGGCTCTCCAGATGGAACGTCGAGGCGCCTCCCCAGCAGCCCGGAAGGAATGCCGCGCCGCGCCGCGCCGCGCGCCGGGCCCGGATGGAACGTGAGCCCCTCGCCGCCGCGCCGAGCCCCTCTCCCCGCCCGGCCGGCGCCCCGGGGCCGCGCGAGCTACGGCGACGCGGAGCCGGCGGGGCCGAACCCGACACACACCCAGCGCCGGGCTCCGCGACCCCGAGCGTCTCTCCTCGGCGGTTCCGAGCCCCCCACCTCCTGCTCCCCCCGGGGAAGGGAGGAGGGTTGGTGGGCGAGGAAGAGGAAGGGGCGGGCGGTGCGAGCCCTCTGCCCGCTCCCCTCCGGCCGCTCCAGGCCCAGCGCTCGCCTCCCTTCCCCTCTGGCCTCGGGAGCTGCCCCGCCCCCGGCCTGGCCGGCTGTGGTCCGCAGCACCCCCGAGACCCCCGGCAGGCTCTGATCGCGGGGGGTCTAGAGGTGCATGGTCCAGCCCCGGCTCCCGGCGCCGGGGGTCAGGAAACTGAGCGGAAAGTGGGGAACGAGGCAGCCATTTGCAACCGGAGAGGAAAGTAGTGCAGCGCGGCGCCGCTCCGCCTCCCCCCTCCGCCTCCTGCTCGGCCGGTAGGGTGGTTCCTGCGAAGGGGCTCTTTCCTCGCCCGGGATCTGGGCAGCGATCGTAGCGACTCGTGGAGCGTCCGGCGGGAGATCCGGGGGGGGCCTTCTGCCCGGGGAACCCCACTCGGGAAGGGGAGAAAGAAGAAGAGGAGGCCCTATTTTGTGTTGGAGCGGGGCGGCGGAGGGGTACAGCCCTCTTGGAGGAAAGGCTGTGACTCTGCAGTTCTACGCACACGCTCCGGGATCCCTCCGCCGCGGGTTAACCCCGACTGCGCCAGGTTGGCCGCCGAGCAGACACGTGGGAATAAAGCCCCCCTCTTCGTCGCCGCGGCCCGGGCGCTGCCTCCTTCACCTTCTGGGTGGTAAACCTAGGATTCTGGCCACTTTTTAATTCTGTTCCCCGAAGTCACTGACCCTTGGAACTCCTCGCTTTGGCTGGGGACAATCTTCGCCAAGGGGGGGTGGGGGGTGAAAAGAGAGCCTGGAGATTGGCCGCAGCTCTGCATCCTGGGAACTGGAGTCCGCAGATGGAGAAAGTGAGGCACGGTGCCTGGCGCTGCAAAGGGTGGGTTCTTGCCACGTTTGGGGGCCGGAAGAAAGCCGGACGACTCTCAGGTCTCCTAACTTCCAAGACCCCTTGGTGCAGAAGTATTGTCGGTGTCCTCACGATCCCCAAACAACCATTTCCCTACCAAAACATCCATGTAGAGAGTCCCCACCCCATATTTAATTTTCCCGAAAATCTTCTAAACCTGTCTTTTTCTTCTTCTTCTTCTTCTTCTTCTTCTTCTTCTTCTTCTTCTTCTTCTTCTTCTTCTTCTTCTTCTTCTTCTTCTTCTTCTTCTTCTTCTTCTTCTTCTTCCTTAAACTAAGCTAAATACTCTACTACTTGGTTGGAATACTGTTCATCTGAATAAGACCCTGTCAAGCTCCTGCACTCCAAGTCTGCAAGAAAGAAAGACTAGAATTACCTTTCTGCATAGGCTGTATATATGGAGTAAGCAGGTTGAGACAAATTAACCCTGTACTCGATACTTTCTATCCCCCTCTTTCCTCACCAACACTGTGGAGTTATCTCCACACTGCCAGTGAAAAGGCTGAGGCTAAACAAGAGGAAATCGCCCAAGGAATCACTCTGAGAAGTTAACCCATAATGCAAACCAAAAGGAGCATTTTCCCATAGATTAAAAAAAAGAAAAAAGAAAAGCTTTAAGGGCCTATAGGATGCCCCAGAGAGTAAAAGGCACTTACTGCCAAGCCTTAAGACCTGGGTTCCATCCCTCTGGCCCACATAGTGGAAGGAGAGAACTCAATCTTAAGTTGTTCTCTGACCTTCACAGGTCCAGGATGCCCCCACACACAAACGCACACGATAAAATAAATGTAATTTTTAAAAATTTAAGAGAAGAGAATGGAAAGAAGTGGGCATATTCCATCTGAGGCTACTTTCCTGGGTACAGCATGGTTCATTCTGTGGAAATGTGCTGTAGCCACAGGAACATAGCCATTAGATACATGTAGCTATTGAATACTTTGAAATGGAGGTGATGCAACTCGGTAACTTAATTATAACCATGTTAGACCTAACCATGTGTGATCTTCCAAGGATAGTGTGGGTCTGGTCATGGTTGTTAGAGAGATCAATAGTAGGCATGTCCTGCTATCTACATATAGCATCGAAGTTTCTAGTCTGATCACTGGAGCCAATTCAACGAAATTTCCAAAAGCGAGACTTCACGTGATCCCAAAACTATCTCAGCTATAGCACAAGTTTAACTAGGAATTGAAAAGTGGAAGGCACCTCTCCACTGCCTGTACCCTAAAATGAAAAGCAGACCCCCCACTAGAAGTTAGTACTAATTCATCTATGATGGACTATCCTCAACATCGGGTATACTACCTCAGTTCTCATGGGGGCTTGGGGGAGAGGGAGTGCATGGTCTTATGTAATACTGACCTGGAATCTGACATGTAGACAAGGCTACCTCTCAACACAAGAGAAGATCCATGTTGCCTCTCCCTCCTGAGAGCTGGAATTAAAGATGTGGACCACATCTGGCCCCTCATTTCCCACTTTAATCCTCTTGAGACAGACTTAAAAGTTTTATTTATAATAAATGCATATTTCTGTGTAGCTCTGTGAACTTATATGTACTATATAGATGCAGGAATCTCCAGAGGTCAGAAGAGGGCATCAGAACCCTTAGAACTGGAGTTACAGGTGGTTGTGAGCCACTGTGTGGATGCTGGGAACCAAGCCTGGGTCCTCCTCCAAAGCACTCTTAACCACTGAGCTCCAAGACTCTTTTGAGTACAAACTCTTGCACCAAGTTTGGTCCTGCAATCCTGTGACTTAGCACTTGAGATGTGAAGGCCGAAGGATGCTGAGGGTGCTTCAAAGTCACCCTCTGAGCTGAGGTGGCTGCCTAGGTAGACTGCTACCACACCTCAGGAGTGTGACTCCCAGGACCCACATAGTGGATATAGGGAACAAATTCCTGAAAGTTGTCCTCTGACCTTCACACTTGCACCACAGCACACCTTTTACACACACACACACACACACACACACACACACACACACAATCTCTTCAAAAGAAGCACCATCCTTGTGTTTTCACAATCTGGAATCTGTGGTTCCAGCTACTGGGAAGGGGAAAGCAGGGTGAACAGGTTGAAGGCCTGCCTGGGCAGCTCAGGGAGACCCTATTTCAGTACCTTCAGTGGCTGGGTGATTCTTCAGTGGCTAAGAGCACTCCCCACTTCATCTTCCAGCAGACCTAGGTTTGGACCCCAGAACCTACTGGGTGGCTCACAACCAACCATTCCTAACTCCATTTCCAAAGAGATCTGATGCCCTCCTCTGGCCTCAGAGGACCCTGCTCACATGTGGTCTTTTGATATACAGTTGGCAAAACATTAAAAAACCCACTCAGTGAAAAAAAATTTTGTTATGTTTATTCAAGACAGGTTTTTCTCTGTGTAGCCCTGGCTGTCCTAGAACTTACTCTGTAGACCAGGCTGGCCTTGAACTCAGAGATCTCCCTGCCTCTGCCTCCCAAGTGCTGGTATTAAAGATGTGTGCCACCATCACCTAGCTAAAAATAAATCTTCAAAAAAAATATGGGGGCTGGTGAGGATGGCTCAGCGGTTACACTGACTGCTCTTCCACATGGTGGCTCACGATCATCCATAATGAGATCTGACACCCTCTTCTAGTATGTCTGAAGACAGCTTCAGTGTACTTACAATTAACAATAAATCTTTAAAATAATATTTATGAGTGAAGAGATGGCTCAGGGGTTAATGAGTGCTTGCTCCTCTGGAGGAGCTGGGTTTCATTCCCAGCACCCACACGGTGGCTCACAACCATCTGGAATGGGACCCAATGTCCTCTTCTGGTGTGTCTGAAGACAGCTACAATTTACTCATATACATAAACAAACAAGTCCTATTTTATAAATAAAAAAAAGGTGGGGTACAGCACCTGATGGTGGTGTCACACACTTTTAATTTTAATACTTGGGAGGCATAGACAGGCACAGGCAGATCTCTGAGTTTGAGACCAGCCTGGTCTATAGAGTGAGTTCCAGGACAGCCAGGGCCCAGGACCCACAATGTAGAGGAGAATCAACTCTTTTTTTTTTTTTTTTTTT
>NW_022196893.1:30093824-30104420 GCF_008632895.1 Mastomys coucha
TTTTTTTTTTTTTTTTTTGGTTTTTCCAGACAGGGTTTCTTTGTATATCCCTGGCTGTCCTGAAACTCTCTCTCTAGACCAGGCTGGCCTCAAACTCAGAAATCCACCTGCCTCTACCTCCCAAGTGCTGGGATTAAAGATATGCACCACCACTGCCCAGCATATGTAACCTTTTTATATACAGGATAGCCTCCTGCCTCAGCCTTCAAACCCTAGGATTACAGGTGTGTGTGTGTGTGTGTGTGTGTGTGCCACAACACCCAGCTTCTGAAACCTATCCAAGGACACTTCAAATGGGAACTTAGGCTGATTGGTACTTCAGCTTCTCCCAGTCAGCCGAGGTCTTCGTCCTTACTATGCTATGGTGGTTCTGAGGTCACCCTTACACTCTCTTTGAGGATGAATTGCAAATAGTCAAGGCAGACAGTCGAGGGCTGGAGAGAGGGCTCAGCAATTAAAGAGTAAACAGTGCTTGTGCCTAGGACCCGAGTACAGTGTGTCCAGTACCCATGTTCAGTGGCTTAGAACCACGTAGAACTACAGTCCCAAGGAACCGAGTACAGAGCGTCCAGTACCCATGTTCAGTGGCTTAGAACCACCTGGAACTACAGCCCCAAGGAATCTGATGCCTCTGGCCTCCTGGGTACCTGGATTCACATGCAAACACATAATTTAAAAAGTAAAAATCTACCCCTTACTTGCAAACAGCCCTCCTACTGTAACAGACCCTGAAAGGACAAAAACAAATCTTTAACATCTAAAAAATAAAGCACAATTCCAAAGGTGTGCAAGGTACAAACACATGACCAGATAGATCAAGGGAAAAAATGTCTGCTCTATCAAAAGAGACAAGGCTCTCAGTGAGCAGTGCATGGGGATACCTGTGGTTCCAAGACAACCAGGACTACAGAGAAACCCCACAGAGGAAGGGCGGGCTGCATGGGGGGTAAGAACCAGGGTGGTTAGAGATGTACGGGTTGCCGGAGCACATGTACACACTCTTTCCTCACTTTTCTTGGGTTATCACACACTTCTAGTCTCTGCTGCCACTCTTCTTGACTTTATTAGAAACAAGGAGACACAGCAAAAGTCATGGTCCCAGGACAACAGCTCGTCAGCATATGGCAATTGGCCACTAGAGGGCGGTAAATCTGTAGTTACAGGGATCCTCAGAACCCACAAACTAAGATGGGTGGGGCAGCCCAGTAGAACTTGGAGAAGTAAAAAAACCTAACAAACAAAAAAGAAACATCAAAATAGATGAAAAAGGTGAGTAGTTAAAGTCTTAGGAGTAAGACAAGAGTCCATACTAAATATTAAAACCATCAGACCTCAGCTCTCCCCAGACACAAAAAAGTCAACAAAAGATTTCTCAGTTTATTTGGAAATATACATCATTACCCCAGCAGACAGCTCTATTTCAGAACTGCCAAGGAACCAACACCCTTACCCAACTAATACCCAAAATCTACCCTGGGAGTGGGTCCTGGGTAATCAATGGCCAAGACTCATATCCCAACTATACAGACTGTAAAAATTCATTTAGAAAACCAAGGACTTAGAAGCCAGTGTCCCTGAGACATCTTGCCCCTTTGTAAACATTAACATCCAGGTTACCAGAACCTGGGATGAGTGTGCAAAAATCAGGGTGCCACACTGTGTGCCCAGGACGAGGGATATAGTTGGCAACCACAGCAGTCGAGTCCTGAGGGTCTGCCCTACCACTGCAGGCTGGACAATGCCTGGGCAGAAAGCAGGGCAGCTATTCCATGCCAAGAGGTCACATAAGAGAGCATCGGCGGTCTTGTCGTCCATAAGAATTCTCCACACGGGCAATCTCCTGGATGACTTTGATGAAGATGTCTTGAGTTAGCTACAAGGAATAAGATCAGCGGTCAGTCAATTGGGTCAGAGCCAATACTACTCAGTCCCGAGGCTAACACAATGCTTCCTATAGCCCCACTGCCAAGGGGCTAGCCTTGCCACCCACCCAGTCCCGAGGCCAACACAACGCTTCCTATCCCCACCGCCAAGCAGCGCGTAAGGAAGATGGGGCTAGCCTTGCCACCCAGTCTAATCTTTACGTTCAGCACCTGATTATCCCGAGCAGAGGACTCCATAAACGTTGCACCCCAGGACTGCGCTACCTTCTTCCCTTCAACTGCCTGCACCTCTCTGGAAGCAGATTTGAAGCATATAAAGATGGAAGGCAGATGGCAACATTGGCAAGTTCTCTGAAAAATCTCTAGGGTTTAGATCCCTTCTGATGATTCACAACCCCTCCCCCAAGGTTTGAGAAGGTAAAGAAAGAGAAAAAAATATATAAACAAAAGCATGATATGTAAATGTAAGACTCAAGTATAAATTATGATAGGATTATCCTTAAGGGACCTTCAAAGTAAGAATGAAAAGCTGGGAGGTAGGGGTGAGGGGGACCAGCTAGGTGTGGTGACCCACTGCTACGTTCTCATCAAGCACTATTTGGAAAGCTAGAGGATCAGGAGTTAAAGGACTGCCCTGGGCTACGTGGTGAAGGTCCAGTCTCAAAAAACCAATCAAGATGGAAAATTGCTTCAGTCAGGGAGCAGAGATGGGAAGGACTCCAGCTAGACTGGCAGTCTGACCTACCTCTCTGGAGAGAGATCCGCCTTGTTTCCCACAAGCAGCACCGGCAGCCTGGGATGAAAAAGCAGTCACTCCAGTATGCTCATAAGATCCCCTTCCCCATCCTCCACGGACCCCAGCTACTCCAACTCCATCAAGACTAGATGACTCCCCAGACAAGCCAGCCGTGATCAAGCCTCCTTGAAGAGCTCCCCCTTTGGCTTTCTTCTACACCCTCATGCAACCACGTCCTAAAGCCACCTACCGGGTTTTACCGTGGCCTTCGTGCAGCTTTCGGTACAGGTTCTTAACGATCTGGAAGCTGCAGACATAAGAAACAGAGCTTTGGTTTTAGTTCTCGGATAACTGTTCAGTCTTGACAAGCCCCTACTGAGAATCTCAGTCACGTACCTGCGCAGAGAGGTAACGGAGTACACGAGTACATAACCATGGACTCCGATGATGAGCGAGTAGGGCAGAATGCTGTACTCATCCTGGCAGCCAAGAAAAAACGTGAGTGTCTACACCCATGCCTTCAAAGGCATAAGCCAGAGGCACAGCACACGAGGCCCTCCCTGGGACATTCCTCTCTCCGATCTCTCCCATCAAACAAGCTTTTATGAAGTAGCTCCACTGAGTCCTGCACTTTGCTAACAGCTAAATGCCTTTCTTTCTTTCTTTTCTTTTTCTTTTTTTGGTTTTTCAAGACAAGGTTTCTCTGTATAGACCTGGCTGTCCTGGAACTCACTCTGTAGACCAGGCTGGTCTTGAACTCAGAAATCTACCTGCCTCTGCCTCTCAAGTGCTGGGATTAAAGGCATGTGCCACCACCACCTGGAGCGTTTCTTTTCAATATGGTATCCCACATGAACCACACACACACCACTAGACTTTAGATAGGGCTGAACTATATAACATTTGGACACCCTACCGCAACTGGTACCTGCCCTGCTGTGTCCACCAGATGTAGGTGAAACTCATCTTTGCCGAGCGTCACTGTTTTGCTGTAAGCTGGAAAAACAAACAAAAAGTGTCTTGGCTGTGAGGTGCTCTGTGGCCCCAGTGACGCACATTCCTATATATTCCTGACCCTAGGAGGGACACACAGACTCACTGCCTTCATCAACACCTGGGACTTTAAAACACGCCTTTGTCTTGTGGTGACCCTCAACCATAAAATTCTCTTTGTTGCTACTTCACAGCTATGATTTTGCTATCGTTATGAATCGCAACATACATATTTTTGGAGGTACAGGGTTGCAAATGGGGTCTCAACCCACAGACTGAGAACCACTGATCTGTAAGCTCCTGGACTAGACCCTTGCAAAACACCACTCTTTGGAGACTAGAACAGGATTCCCAGAACTAATTAGAAGATTGTATAAATAAGCCAGACTCTTTGCAACAAGGAAATCTCAAACTGTGGAGTTAGAGAGGGCACCCAGTCTATCTAGGTTCATCCCCTTCACGCTAAAGAAAACTACTCATGCCAGGTGGTAGTGGCACAGGCTTTAATCCCAGTATTCCAGAGGCAGAGGCAGAGGCAGGCAGATCTCTGAATTAGGAGCCAACCTGGCCTACAGGTTCTAGCAGCCAAGGACAGACAAAAAACCCTGTCTCCAAAACAAAAAACAAACAGGGTGCAACTACTCACTATTCTCCACTGTAGGATCGTAGCTTTCCAGGAACTCGCCTTCCACAAACTGATGTGCCAAAGACGTCTTCCCTTTAACAACCAGAGATTGTTGTAATACAATCATCCATCCATATTCACACCTTTTGTCCTTTCGGACTGTGGCCAGGACCAAAGGGCACCCCAAATCAGCGTCCCAGACTGTGGGAGCTCCCAAGCAACGCTTTCCCTTAGTCTTTTATTACCATCATCCTTACAAGTAGATTCCGAAGCGTTTTGATTACGCGATGCAGTCTGTGATGCCGCAGGAAGCCCTTTCCTGCCCCACCCCATCTCACCCTTTGGAAAAGATTCCCCAGGATCTAGTGCACCAGGCCAAGGACAGACTGTCGCAAGACAGTCTACCCTGCGTAGATCTCCATCACGGCTTCAAATACTGATCCCACCCCCGCTCCCAGAGCAACGCGGGGAGGACTGGTGCAACCGCAGCCCGGTACACTTTAACCCTTGAGCTCTCCTCTTCCAGCATCCCTCCATCCTTCCATCTCCTGGCAGCAAACCCGACTTCTTCCCAGGCCACACTGGGTCCTCGTGTCCCATTTCCGCGACAGTGCGCCTCTTCTGGCCACAAAGCAACGGTGCTCTCGGGAGGGCGGGGACTCACCTACGGACCGGTACCCCAGGATGGCCACCTTCCTGTAGCGCACCAGCGGCATGACAGGACTCCGCCCCGCGGGGCTCTCAAGAGTGCGGGCCGAGGGAGCCCGAAGATCAGCCGAGGTGCAGGCCGAGGTGGACCCCGGGAAGGACAGTAGCTCACCGGAGCTACGCCCGGCAAGCCCAAGGAAAACCAAAACAAGCTGCGCGCCCCGGGCAGCCCACGTGATCACAACACAGCGGCTGAAGCCGGGGAGCCCGGCGCGCGGGGGGCGGGGAGGGGACAAGAGGAGCGGGATACCTAGCCGGGCGGCTCCCGGCTCCGCCCCATATGCAGCTCCCCATTGGTCTATTAGAACGGAGGAGGGCGGGGTCACCCACAGGAGGGAAGGTTGGGCCTCACGTGGAGCGGGATCTTCCGGAGCTGCACATGCGTAGATCTGCATCCTGTTCATTCATAAAGAAAGAGAAAGGAACTCGGGGTCCTAGAGGTATTTGCTGCCTAGCCAGAGAAGCTGTGAATCTCAGATGGAAAACACCTGTTGTGAAAATACCAAACGAAAAGGAAAATATCAGTTGTGGTTGGGCTGCTGTGTTTGTTTTTGAGACAGGGTCTTACTGGTGTAACCTGACTGGCTTACAGCTCTCTCTATAGACCATGCTGGCTTCAAACTCACAGGGAACCTCTTGCCTCCTCCTCCCCAGTACTGGATCAAAGGGGTGCACCACTACCCGTGGTTTGGGCTGGAGGTTTTGTTGAAAAGATTCTAGGCCTCTGACGCACGGATTTAATCCCAGTACTCTAGAGGCAGAGACAGGTATATCCAGTGCTACACAGAGAAACCTATTCTCAGGAGCTTGCGGGGTGGGGGTAGGGAGTGCAGGGGGGTCTAGAAATTACTTCAGTGTGTGTGCAGTCTCAGGTTTCCTTATCATACCAGGGACATTCATTTATTCAACAAATACGAACCAGGCAGTAGTGGCGCGCGCCTTTAATCCAAGCACTTGGGAGGCAGGTGGATTTCTGAGTTTGAGGCCAGCCTGGTCTACAGAGTGAGTTCCAAGACAGCCAGGGCTACACAGAGAAACCCTGTCTCGAAAAACCAAAAGAAAAAAAAAAGGAAAGAAAGAGAGAGAGAAGAGAAGAAAAATAAGCAAAACAAATACTGACTGAGGCAGAGGATGCTGTAGGCAGAGGATGCTGTGAGTTTCAGACTAGCCTGGGCTATACAAGATCAAGCCACCCAAGACCTTGTCCAAAATAAAAGGGGGAGGGGAGGAAAAGAGAAGCCTAGGTCTACAATTGAAGGATTTAAGAGGCAAAGACAAAAAGGTCAGGAGTTCATCATGGCCTCAAGTACATAGTGAGTTTGAGCCCAAGAGAGCTTATGTTAGAAAAAGAAAAAAGAATATTGCCTGCATTCTCCATGCTCTGGACAAGGCACTGTGGTAGGCTCCCTAAGGGATCAACATGACATCTGTTTTCCTGGCATTTAAATTTATTCAGATTTTGGAGTTGCATGAAGCCAGCCTTGTTTTCAGTCCCCAGAACACACACACACACACACACACAACCTTAGGAAGACAAGTATGTATGTCATGGACAGCTTCAAGTTAATCAGGTTTTCATCCCGTTGAGGTAGAACCTAGGGAGCTGGCCCCTGGTGGAAAGTGTCCCTGAGGCTCTGGTGCTTGCTTGCTCCCTCGCTGGCCCTTCCTTTGTGCCAGCTTTTGTTTGCTGTCCACTGGGAAGAAGATCCTCCATCACATGCTCCCAGTGTCCATGAGACTGCATCACGGTGGGCACGAACTTAGAGCCGAGTGATTATACACTGACCATAGGAAATTCTGAGCCAAGAAGGAACCTCTCTTTCCTGGCAGGGTATTGTTCTCAGGTATTTGGCCACAGCAATACAAAATTTTGACTTAACACTATGCTTCCTAGGACTTCTTTGTTTTCCACAGCTAAGAATTCACCTCCTTCTTGGTGTATAATAAGCATCATTATCGTTGTAAACAGCATTGGCAATGGTGGGCACACCTTTAATTTCAGGACTTAGGAGGCAGAGGCAGGCAGATCTGTGAATTCAAAGCCAGTCTGGTCTACAGAGCGAGTTCCAGGACAGCCAGGGCTACACAGAAACCCTGTCTCAAGAAATATAATCATCATCATCATCATCATCATCATCATCATCATCATCATCATCGTTACTTAGTGGCTGTGGCTTAAAACAATATGGGGTTTGGGGAGATTTTACTGTTTTTATATTTCATTGTTGTTTGGATTGGGTTTGGGATTTTTGAGACAGGATCTCTCTATATAGCTCTGACTTTTCCTGAAATAGGTTGGTCTTGAACTCACAGAGATCTGCCTGCCTCTACCTCCCTGTGCTAGGATAAAGGTGAGTGCCACAAGATTGACTTTCTTGCATTTTTTTAATTTTTTTTTTTTGAGACACTTTATAGCCCTGGCTGGCCTAGAGCACTCTTAGTGTCATAGACCCTAACTAGCCTTGAACACCCAGAGATACACCTGCCTCTCCTTCCAACTGCTGACCCAGAAAAACAGTGTATTCTTTCCCAGGGATCTGTGGTTTGGATTAGCAGCTCCCGTGTTTCCTGTCCTGTATTTGTTCCTGGGGTTAAAGTCTCAACGGAAGTAGAAAGTCCAAAAGGACCTTGAGTGCCTGGCCTGTGTGCTGACTATCGGCTGCATCAGACTCTGTCTCTGTCTCTATCTCTGTCTCTGCCCACTCCCCACTCCCTTCATGTGTCTTTCATTAATGAGTGATGATGGAGCCTGAACTTTCCTCCAGGGAGGCAGAAGCACACAGGAAGGCGAGGACCTCTTGGGCTCTGGGCCCTGGAAGTAGCAAGTAGTTGGTTCCTCTAAAGGAAAGCATTCAATCCAGGGACCACAGCCACAACTTATAAAATATGTCCCCAACTTGCCTGAGCTACGTGACAAGATCTTGCCTCACAAAAATAATGAATAGCTTGGGATAGCCAGGCTCGAATTCTCCAGGACGAGCCTGAACTTTTATTTAATTTTTTTAATGGGTATGGGTGTGCTGCCTACATGTGAACCCCTGGAACTAGATTCATAGTTGTGAACTGCCATGCTGGTGCTGAAATCCTCCTGCCTCTGACTCCAGAGAGCTGGGAGGATTTGTGCTGCTGCTGATTGACTGAAACCTGGGCTTTAAGCACTCTACAAAGCGAGCTACAGCACCAGTCCACATTCATGACTATTGTAGCTTTCCTGGTACTCATTCCATCTCCTTGTTGCCTGGTGTCTTAATAAGAAACATCTCTTGCTGGGCGGTGGTGGCGCACGCCTTTAATCCCAGCACTTGAGAGGCAGAGGCAGGTGGATTTCTGAGTCTGGTCTACAGAGTGAGTTCCAGAACAGCCAGGGCTACACAGAGAAAGTCTGTCTCGAAGAAGAAAAAAATATCCCTGATACTTCTTTGGCTTTTTGAGACAGGGTTTCTCTGTGTAGCCCTGGCTGTCCTGGAACTCACTCTGTAGACCAGGCTGGCTACAAATCAAGAGATCCTCCTGCCTCTGCCTCCCAAGTGCTGGGATTAAAATCCTATGCCACCACACTTGGCTATTTGGTCTTACAAGAGGCAGTAGGTCTCCTCTAAGCAAGTTGGCCTCAGATTTAATTTTGGCAGCATCACAGTTTATTGGCAGTCCATACAGTTTTTCCTTTATTGTTTTTTGTTTGAAACAGTTTTATCGTGTAGCCAATGCTGGCCTCAAACTGAAAATCCTCTAGTCTCAGACTCCCAGTTGCTAAGATTAGAGTCTTAAGCCTGGAATCAAGTGGTTCCTTCCTTCCTTCCTTTCTTTCTTTCTTTCTTTCTTTCTTTCTTTCTTTCTTTCTCCGTAGTTTTTGGAAACAAGGGTCCTCTATGTATGCCTGGTTGTCCTAGAATTAGCTTTGTAGACCAGACTAACCTTGACCTCACAGAGCTCTGCCTGCATCTGCCTCCTGAGTGCTGGGATTAAAGGCCTGAAGGTGATTTTTTTTTCCAAGGCAGGGTTTCTCTGTGTAGCCCTGGCTGTTCTGAAACTCACTGTATAAACCAGGCTGGCCTGGAACTCAGAAATCCTCCTGCCTCTGCTGGAATTAAAGGCTTGTGCCACCACTGCCCAGCTCTGCAGGTGATTCTTATTAAATTACTCATTTATGTCTTTTTTATCTTGAGGGGTGGGGATGGTAGAGATGGATCAGCAGTTAAAACTGCATTCTGTTCTTCCAGAGGGTCTGGATTATATTCCTAACACCTATGTCAGGCAGCTTATACGTCCTGTGACTTCCATTTCAGATGCCCTCTTCCGGTCTTCTTGGTACCCAAACACTCATGGCCTATATATACAGGGACACAAATATATACATTTAGTCAAAAATTAAATTAAATATTGGCTGGACATAGTGGCACATGCCTTTAGTCCCTGAGTTTCAGGAGAAAGAGGCAGAAGGGTCTCTGTGAGTTTGAGTCCAGCCTGGTCTATATATTGAGTTCCAGGATAACCAGAACTACATAGAGAGAGATCTCAAACAAAACAAAACAAATAGATAAAATTGTGTGTGTGTGTATGTGTGTGTGTGTGTGTGTGTGTGTGTGTGTGTGCGTGCCTCTGAAAGAGAGAGCAAGAGAGAGCAAGTACACACTTAAAATCATAGCATTTGGGAGGTGCAGGATCCAAAGTTTGAAACAGACACACACACATATATATGGTAGCCTTGGGAATTGTATGTGTGTCCCACACAGTCTAGGCAGCTCTGTGCTACTGAGGCTGAGCTATGTCCCTACCCATTTTATTTATTTATTTATATTTCTAGAGGCTTGCTGCCATGGTCCAGCAGTTAAATGCAGTTTCTGGTCTTCAGGAGGACTCTGGTTCAGTTTCTAACACCATGTGCAGTTGACTGCATCCATAACTGCAGGACCGTGAGATCTGACATCCATAATTGCAGGACCGTGAGATCTGATGCCATCCTGGCCTCTGCTCACACCAGGCTCCATATGCTGGACACTTATGCATCCAGACAGAACACTCATACACATAAAATAAAAAGAATAAATCTGAGGCTGGAGAGATGGCTCAGCGGTTAAGAGCACTGACTGCTCTTCCAAAGGTCCTGAGTTCAGATCCCAGCAGCCACATGGTGGCTCACAACCATCCGTGATGAGATCTGACGCCCTCTTCTGGTGCTTCTGAAGACAGCTACAGTGTATTAGGCTGGAGTGAGGGGGGCCATCCTGAGTTCAATTCCCAGCAGCCACATGATGGCTCACGGACATCTATACAGCTACAGTGTACTCATACACATAAAATAAATAAATCTTAAAAAAAAAAAAAGAATACATCTGGGGCTGGAGAGATGGCTCAGCGGTTAAGAACACTGACTGCTCTTCTAGAGATCCTAAGTTCAATTCCCAGCAACCACATGGTGGCTCACAACCATCTGTACTGGGATCTGATGCCCTCTTCTGGGTATGTGTGTGAAGACAGCGACAGTGTACTCATATAAATAAAAATAAATAAGTCTTAGCCAGGAGGTGGTGGCACACACCTTTAATCCTTGCACTTGGGAGGCAGAGGCAGGTAGATTTCTGAGTTCGTGGCCAGCCTGGTCTACAAAGTGAGTTCCAGGACAGCCAGGGCTACACAGAGAAACCCTGTCT
>NW_022196893.1:30104446-30125011 GCF_008632895.1 Mastomys coucha
AAAAAAAAAAAAAAAAAAAAAAAAAAGACCTCTAGCATGATCCCCACAACACTGCCAAGAATTTCTAGATGGTTTTTGAAGGAATCAGAAACACGATCTACCTTCTCACCCTACCAGACAGGAGTATTCACCCTAGACGACTCTGTCACGGAAAACCAAACCCCATTCTTACACCATATGCTAGAATACTCCCTTCTTATCCATTTATGGGAGGCAAAGTGAAGGCTGTGTGTCTGTGAGGCTGTGTCAATGCTTCCTCCCGAGGTCCAACGGGGTTGGGCCAGCGTGCCAGTGAGAAGTAGGTAGGAAACTTAGCTCATTTAGTTAAAAAAAAAAAAAAATCCATACTACCCATGCATGGTGGTGCACACTTTCAATCCCAGCAGAGGCAGGAGGATATCTGTGAGTTCCAGGTCAGACTGGTCTATACAGTGAGTTCCGGGACCTTGGGGCTGCATCAGAGACCTTGTCTCACGAAAACAAAGTCTCTGAGATCACGCAGGCTAGCCAAGGAGTATGACAAGGAAGGGATGTGTGACTATGAGATTAATCTCAGCTGCTGCAGCTGCCGGGGGCTTAAGCAGCTGTCCCTGAGGCAGCTGCAGCCTTCAGCTCAGGCCTGCCTGTTAGCGGGGCAGCTCTGTCTCTTAGCCGGTGGACATCAGCACCAAGGAAGCCAAGGCTCTCCTCTAGAGCCACTTCAAAGCAATGGAGAACAGTAGAGAAAGTGTCCCCACTTCTGAAGACTTTTATTTGCACAACTGTGTACTTAGGCTTTGGGGCCCAATGGAGATAGGTTAAGAGGCAGTTTGGACTTGGGTTTCCAAAGAAGCAATGCCGGGACGGGACTCAGAAGTATCAGCCTGAATCCCGCTCTGGTCTCAGTCCAGCCTGGCGTCCTCACTCCCCTGCGGTGTCCCACCACCTGTTTCCATAGCACACAGCACGAGAGTGGGAACATTTCCTACGAGTGGCTGAAGTGGGACATTCACATGAGAAAATCTTTGTAGAGATGAAGAGAACCTAAAAGCTGGGTCTGATGCCAGTTTCTAATTTAGTTGAATGTAATGGGTGTTTGCCCGCAAGTATGTCTGTGTACCGCTTACATGCCTGGTGAAACTGGGGGCCAGAAGATGTCAGATCCCCTGGAACTAAATTTACAGGCAATTGTGAGGCACCATGTGGGTGCTGGGAATCCAGAAGAATCCTCTACAAGAGCAACAAATTCTGTTAGCCACTGAGCCATCTTTCCAGCCCCCAGATTCTAATTTATTTGCTTGTTTTTCAAGACACGTTTTTTCTGTTTTTCTGTGTAGCCCTGGCTGTCCTGGATTAAGGGTATACACCACCATACCTGGCTCATGGCTTTTCTTTCCATATATAGCTGCCTTAGTTTCCCCACCTGAGAGGAAAGCTCCTCTAATAAGCACAGTCCACAAAAATATAGTTAGAGATCTGGACAGCAGGATTCTTAATCAAAAATGCTCACTTTCACAGGGTTTCTCTGTGTAGCCCTGGCTGTCCTGGAACTCACTCTGTAGACCAGGCTGGCCTCGAACTCAGAAATCTGCCTATCTCTGCCTCTCAAGTGCTGGGATTAAAGGCATGCACCACCACTGCCTGGCTCTTTTTTCTTTTCTTTGATGATTTGGGGCAGGAGTGGTCTGGAGAGATGGCTCAGAGGCTAAGAGCACTGGCTGTTCTTCCAGAGAACCAGGGCTCAGTTCTCAGCACCCACATGGTGGCTCACAACTGTCTGTAACTCCTCCTCCAGGGAGACGTACACACAAGCATCAAAACACCAATGAACTAAATAAAATAAAATACAAGTAAATTATATAAAAGAGAGATGATAATTTTCATAAATATTTTTTATTTTGTTTAAAGGTTTTACTTTACTTTAAGTTTTTTTTTTTTAAAGATTTATTTATAAATAAGGACACTGTAGCCGGGCAGTGGTGGCGCACACCTTTAATCCTTGCACTTGGGAGGCAGAGGCAAGTGGATTTCTGAGTTTGAGGCCAGCCTGGTCTACAAAGTGAGTTCCAGGACAGCCAGAGCTACACAGAGAAACCCTGTCTCGAAAAACCAAAAATAAAAATAAAAATAAAAATAAAAATAAAAATAAAAAAATAAGCGCACTATAGCTGTCTTTAGACGCACCAGAAGAGGGCATCAGATCTCATTACGGGTGGTTGTGAGCCACCATGTAGTTGCTGGGATTTGAACTCAGGACCTTCGGGAGAGCACTCGGTGGTGCTCTTACCCACTGAACCATCTCATCAGCCCTTTACTTTAAGTTTTAATTGTGTGTGTGTGCGTGTGTGTGCGTGTGTGTGTGTGTGTGTGTGTGTGTGTGTGTGTGTGTACATGGATGCAGTGCCTGCAGAGGCCAGAAGAGGGCACTAGACATTTGGATCCCCTGAAGCTGGAGTTCCAAGTAGTTGTTAGCAGCCCCTATGTGGTCCCTGGAAGTCAAACTCTGGTCTTCTGGAAGAATAGTAGATGCTGAGGTCAGAGATCGCTTTAAAAGTCACAGGGTAGCCAAAGCTGACCCAGAGCTCTGATCCCAGCTTCTGTCTTCTGAGTACATGATTGTGGGCATGGGTCACTACCCAGCAAGAGAGGATTATCTTTATTGAGTAAAGTCTTTGCCTTAGCTCTGGTCTCTTCCTGAAGGTTGGAAGCCTCAACTTCTTCTTAGACTGCTGTAGTCAAACATCATAGACATGTGCTAGCTCATGTCTGTATTCCTAAAGCTAAAGAGGCACAATTGGGTGAGATTGAGGTCTGCCTAGTTTACAGAGTGAGCACCAGGCTGGCCTGGGCTGCAGGATGAGACCCTCCCTAACAGTAATAATAGTTATAGTAATAATAATAATGGTATATCATTATTTTGTTATAATACTAGAGGTTGGGAGTTGAGCATCAATGTTCTTCCCAATTCAGATCCTGGTAAGGGTTCTAGACAGAGCCTTCCCATATGTTTTCACATGTGTTTCTTCCTGGAGACAGGGGAGGGGCAGAGGCCTGGCTCCGTGCCTAAGGGCATTTGCTGCTTTTACACAGAACCTGGATTTGGTTCCTAGCCCTGACACAGCAGCTCTCAAACTTCAGTTTAAAGGAAATGATGCTTCTTCTGGACTATAGAAGAACTACACTCACTTGGTATGCTTTCATGCACATGCATGCCGTCAAAACACTCCTGCACATAAACTAAAAATAAATAAAGCCGGGCAGTGGTGGCACACGCCTTTAATCCCAGCACTTGGGAGGCAGAGGCAGGCGGATTTCTGAGTTTGAGGCCAGCTTGGTCTACAGGACAGCCAGGGCTACACAGAGAAACCCTGTCTTGAAAAACAAACAAACAAACAAAAAAACAAAAAAACAAAACCCACTAACAACAAATGTTTAAAAGATGTATGAGAGGCAGGATTTTTTATTTTTATTATTATTATTTTTTTTTTGTGGAGAGCTGCGAACCGCCACACCTCAAAGATGGCGCTGGCTGCCGCCCCCCGCCAGTCTGATGGCGAGCACTCTTGAAGTAAACAACTCCTTATTTGGTTATGGGCTGAGTCAACTGGCTTGCTTCCGCTATGTGGGCCTGTTAGATAGCACCACGTGGCTTTACCTGGGTGGCTAACCATACAGTATTTAACCTGTGGGTTGGCTTTCCTCGGGGTCAGAAGATTGTTCAAAGGTTCCTGAATAAACCGCAGGAGAAGAGCCCGAGAGTGTGTTGCGTCATTCTTGCTGGTCGAGGGTGGTCGCGACATTTTTTTTTTTGGTTTTTCAAGACAGGGTTTCTCTGTGTAGCCCTGGCTGTCCTGGAACTCACTCTGCAGACCAGGCTGGCCTCGAACTCAGAAATCTGCCTGCCTCTGCCTCTTAAGTGCTGGGATTAAAGGCGTGCTCCCCCACCACCCGGCGATATGTCTTCTTTTAATAGGACTAGTCCTATAGCTCTGGGACACCAAGCATACCCTAACCTCAGTTAACTTTTTGGCTTGATGTTTGTTTGTTTGTTTTTCAGACAGGGTATGATGGAGGTCAAGATGGCCTCCAAGGAGGACCTTAGATTTCTGCCTGTCTCCCAAGCGCTGGGATTACAGGAATGAACCTCCACTCCTGCACTTTTTTTTTTAAAAGACAGGATCTTTTGTCTTAATATGGTGGCCTTGACTTCACTATGTAGAGCAGGCTGGCCTTGAATTCACATTGGTCTGTCTGCTCATGACCAGCTTTTTAAAATTTGGAGCAGGCTCTCATTCTATAGGCCAGGGGTGGCCTGGAACTCACTGTGTAATCAATCAGACTGCAATCCCCTCTCTCAACTTGCTGAACACTGATTGCAGCTTCGAGCCACTAACCCATCTCTGTTAACCTTAATTACTTCTTTTGAAGCCCTATATGTTCAGCACATTGCAGAGCTATGTCCAAAAAGAACTGTGCTGCTGGGACTCAGACCCAGAGCTTGGCCCACGCTAGGCATGTGCTCTACCACTGAAATCCGTCCTTGTCTCTCTTACCCTTTCTTTACTGGTTTACTAGTCAGCCAGAAACCTGAACAATATGTATTTCTTTTCTCTCTTTCTCTCTTTCTCTCTCTCTTTCTCTCTTTTTAAAAAGATTTATTTATTTCATGTATGTGAGTACACTGTAGCTGTCTTCAGACACACCAGAAGAGGGCATCAGATCCCATTTCAGATGGTTGTGAGCCACCATGTGGTTGCTGGGAATTGAATTCAGGATCTCTGGAAGAGCAGCAAAATGAATCTCAAAATAAATAAATTAACAAACATAAATAAATCCAAATGTGTCATGTTTCGTCTGATTTTAAATAATAAGATTTATTTGCGGCAGGGCCTTACTAAGTATCCTGGGCTGCCCTTGCACTCAAGACAGCCCTCCTTTTCGCGCCCAGCTTGAAAAACAAAACAAAACTCAGCCCTGAAAAGCGTACCCTGGCAGTACTTTTAGTGGAGTAGTAGAAATGAACTAGACAGCAGAGAGCAGCAAAGGCAGGGAGAAAGGAATGCTAGGCCTAGATGACGACTGCTCAGTTCCTGGGTTGAAAAGAGTTGAAGCAGCTGGAAGGTGCCCACCTGCCTCAAGTGCACGCACGGTGCACATTCCTGCGTGCAGGCAAAGTGTGAGTTTTACATAGCTGGGAGGGGCTTCAGGAAGACAAGATTAAAGGGAGGGGCCTCAAGGGGACAGGATGAGGGGAGGGGCCTCATGGGGGACAGAATGAGAGGAGGGGCCTCATGGGGACAGGATGAGAGGAGGAGTCTCAAGGGGGACAGAATGAGAGGAGGGGCCTTTAGGGATAAAGTTGGAGAGAGAGGTGAGCCTCAAACCCAGAAAGTAACCTATAGGATGTGATTTAATGAAAGCCAATGAATTCTTCTCCCCAAATATATTACATAGGCATTTGAGTGGTACTGGGGATTGACACTGGGGCTCTGGGCACACTGGGCTAATGCTGGACTACTCGAGCTACATTCCCAGCCAGCCGTTGTGGTTTTCTGGTTAAAGCCCTTCGTTTCAGCAGGTTAGATACAGGTAGTAAGTACTTGGCGAAGGTAGTCGACACAGATTGCCCAGCTTCTCAGACTGTTCATCACCTGGGTGATAAAACAAAAGGTACCAGGATCTAAGAGATGAGGAGAAGAGTGGGGGAAGAAAGTAGGAAAGACTATTGTTCGAGCCGCGTCTCTGAGGCAGGGGGAAGGCTGGGTGGCAACAGGTCTTTGGTATCTGCAGACTTGGACACTGGTGACTAGAGGAGCTTTATCGGGGAGTATGTGGAGCTTTATTTGCCATTGTCTTGTGACCACAGGATTTGAGAGCCACCAGAGTGAGGGAGACTCTGCACCAGAGTCTCTGGAGCTTCCAAGAGCCCCAGAGCTGAACTAGGCACAAGGGATTGAGAGAAACTCACGCAGCAGGTTCCTTACCAGCTCCTGACACCGTGGCACCGTGCTAAAAGTTAACACAAGCCACATATGTGAGTTCTGCCCTCTGGGTCAGTTCCTATGAGTAAGTCTGGTGCAGCACACAATACATTTCCCTTTGATGCAGAGAAAACCTAAGGAAAGCACGTGTCCCCAGGCTTAGAATTCTCTCCAATGCCACCAGAGGGCAACGTATCTACACTGTGGACTTGGTTGGCTTGGAAGCTCAGAGCAGAGGCAGTCATCCTTGCTGTTGCAGCAGGCTTGGGCCCAGTTCCTGGAGGTACCACCCACCCCTGATTACCCTCAGATCCTGCTGCTGCATACCCACTCCCAGGACAGTCCTACATGCCCATCCATCCCTAGCTCAGAGACATCAGTCTACCTGCATTTCAGTGGTCTGCAATGTTGGAGTCCAAAAATTCCCCCCCAAACCCAGAGAAACCAGAGAAGCCCAGCCAGTAACAAGAGACAAGGAAGGAAGGGTGGATGGATGGGGAACCAGCATCCACTGGACTGAAGGAGGAAACTCACAACGTCATACTAGAACTTGACAGAGGAGGCCTTTTCCCTCAGATACACCCAAACCAAAACCTGTTCCCTGTGGGTCATGAAAAATTATTCCCTCCAGCTTCTCTGTCTCTCTGTCTCTGTCTCTGTTTCTCTGTGTGTGTGTGGTTAGCCTTGAATTCATGATCCTCCTGTTCTACCCTTCTCCATCTTCAAAGTGTTGAGATTACAAGCATGTACTCCTGTAATCTGACCACCATTCCTGATCACTGTAGGATCTTTATTTTGGCCACAAATGTGTGGCAGACTGTAAGGAACACCCATGGTTCATCAGTCGGCTTACCGAAATCCCAGAGAATAATCAGACCATTTCAGTAGGCAGCATGACCGCTGGGCTGATCCACAGCCTTACAGGGATAGGCCAGAATAGCTAACAACAGAAGACTCCAAATGGGTTGAGCGTCAGTCAATCTTCCTGCTCCCTCGGTAAGTCCCACCCCCACTCAAAGTTGGTTTGCATCCTCATAAGTGAAGTTCTGGTCCCGGCTAGGGGTGGAACCAGTACCTTATAAAGGGCAGGACACTGCTGGTCTCTTGCTGACAGGTCGGGACACCCTGTGCAGCAAGGGACTTTGGAAGTTCCCGCAGAGGAAGGAGGGTAAATTGGAAGTAAGGCGTGGACTCAGATTAGTCCCTCTTCTCCTCCTCTTTGGAGGTGAATCACCGAGTGAAGGTAGTTTCCAATAAGCCTTCCCTTTATTAACCCGCCTGCAGGGAAAAGTGAGAATGTGAGCCGTCAGGTTGGTTGGCTGGGTCAGACAGTGTTAAAGCCCTGCTCCAGGCCCTCACTTTGGTGGGCTGGGCAAGCAGGCCATCATATTACAAATTATAAATAGAAAATAAAATTATCCGGTGCGACTGGGGAAGACGCAAACAAAGTCCCATTAAAGAGTTAAAGAGTGCCTACCTGCAAGCCCCATTAACAAGGACTGGCACCACTCCTCTCAGGTAAAAGTTGCCTAAACCAAAAAGTTCCTAGCACAGTCCACCTTTTTCTCTCTCTTTCTCACCCCCTCTCCTAATCAGCATCCCATGCTGCCATCATCCCCAGATCTCAGCTAGCAGGTCTCGGGGCTTCAGTTTTGTGCAGAGCCTGGAGGACTTGTCCTTGGAAGCTCAGCCCATTAACTCCTCCGCCAAGCGGTAAAGAAGGCGAGAGTACCAATGCATGCCAGTCGGCTGGACTGCACCCCCGGGGAGCAGCGCCCCGAGCGCGTGCAGCAGCCGCAAAGGGGCGAAGGCGCGGTGGGCCCACTGGTGACTCTCTAGAACCGCGTAGCAGGAGGCGAGGACGTCGTTGACCAGCAGCGTCCCGTGCGCCGTGAGCGGTGCGAACACGCCCACGGCTTCCTCGCGCGCCACGCGGGCCACGCGGGCCGGCCGCAGCGCGTCCCCGCCGGGAGCCAGCACCGAGTCGCCAGCGCGTAAGCGGCGCGCGAACACCGGTGCGAAGTCACCTGGAGCGGGCGCTGGCCCGCGGGCGGCGAACACCAGATGCCAGGGTGTGAGCAACAGTTTGCGCGGAGGCCGCTCGGTCTCCACAGCCACGAACGAGGCGCGGCGCTGCAGGTCCCGGTCCAGGAAGAGCAGGACTGGCGTGGGTACCACTCGGCCCGCTGCATCAGCGGCCAGTACCCAGTCACCACGGTGGAGTTCCCTCAGCCCTTTCCGTTCGCCGCTCCGCAAGCGCACCGTGGCATTTCCCGGAAAGCAGCCTCCGGCTCGGACCGCCAGTGAGTTATCTGCAATCAGAAAAAGGATTAAGTCCAGATCGGCCAGTGCAAGTACGCTCTCGAAAATGTGGGTCAAGCCCAGCGTAGATCTCACCAGCCCCGGGACAGTTTGATTTCCCAAGGGCTCTAGCCCCACTATGAGTGGAAATGGAAGTGTTTTACAACACTAATGCCTGTTTGGACTCCCTTAGGGTAGCAAGAAGGCTATGGTAGAGCCCCCTTTAGATGGACCACCATCTGGCCTCTACTGTACCAGCTTTAACCGACACGTGGATGTGGTTGCGGGACTCGTAGTAGACCCAGTCGAAGCCGGCTTCCACTGCCAGGCGCGCCAACAAACCATACTTATTACGGTCACGGTCAGACGTGGTGATGTCCAAGGCACGGCCTTCGTAGTGTAGTGAGTCCTGTGCGTGGTGACCGTCCTCGTCCCAGCCTTCAGTCACACGTAGGCGTACTCCGGGCCACATGTTCATCACCGCGATGGCTAGAGCATTCACCCGCTCTTTGCAACGCTAATGGGGGGGGGTGGATAAAGAAGCGGGTTTCCCACTATTCCCACCACCCCCAGGCCAGGATGAGGAAGGCGAGGCAGAAGGGACCATTAAAGCATCTTTATTCCCTGGATCCACTTCACTATCTCCTAGCGTTTGGGAGTCCTGGGGAAAAGAGGATATGAATAGGAGCAGTCACCAATCTGAACTCCCTTGGCTGGGCATGCTTGAGAACCAAACCACGAGGGTAGCCAGTCTAAGGTTGAGAGGGGGTGTGCATACCTAGTTATTCCCCCATTTTCAGGGCTCGCCCCTCACCCCTATTTGTTCCATGACCTCATCCCAGAGAAAGAACCGTAGAAGAGAGGGAGAATGGAAGTTTGGCTAGGGAGGGCCTGGCTCCCCGAATCGAGCCCTATTTGAGCTTGACCCCCGCCCCGGGCCCCAGCTGCCCTCCCTCTGTCTGATTC
Organism: Mastomys coucha; assembly: GCF_008632895.1. Lineage (NCBI taxonomy): Eukaryota > Metazoa > Chordata > Mammalia > Rodentia > Muridae > Mastomys > Mastomys coucha. The sequence continues at coordinate 30,113,674 of NW_022196893.1, forward strand.
ATCTTTTGTTTGGTTGCCTTCCCTGGCACAGGGCATCGCTTCCTTCCTTCCTTCCTTCCTTCCTCCTCCTCCTCCTTTCAGCCTCTAGCATTAACCCATTGGAGGTCTGGGTGCGCCCCTACAGGGGTGCCCAAGAGGAGCCGCGTGGGATCAAGGCTATTGGAAAAAGGCTTGGGCGGCGGGGGCTGCACGAAGCACAATGGCCATTCTCCGGGATGACTTAACTAAGCGAGAATCTCGGGCCGAGGCCGGGAACGCGTCGGGAGAAGCGGACTCAGCAGCTACGGCTACAAAGACGCTTTTCAGCCGCCCCGGCTCCGGGAGAGGAAAGGGCAGAGCGCCGCGCCCTACATCCCCGCTCCCGCCCGCCAGGTCCCCTCCCCCAGCGTGGCCAGCCTGCCACTGTGTCCGTCCCGAGAGCCTCCATCTCTCCCGTCTCTGTTCCAGAATCATCCCTGAAAGGCGTGGGAGCAGCAGCACCTGAGAATGGAGCTGCCCTGGCGTGGAGCTGCCCCCACTTTCCCGCTCAGGGTGGGAGTGGAGGAAAAGGAGCCACAGCCGCAGGCCTGCACCCCCGGGGGAGGGAGGCCACAGTTATCTTGGCTGCTCCGGTCTGGGAGTTGAAGACCTTGGCGCGCCAGAGCTCGGGACACTGCGGTAGCGAGAGCGCAGGAGGACCGGCAGAGAACAACTTTTTTGTTTGTCTCTTTTTGTCTCTCACCTCGAACGTGATTGCTAGAGGGACATTTGCCCCTAGCCTTCTTTCTAGTCAACTTCACCTCTGCCGAGGCACTGGACAAGTGGTAGCTCTTTCTAACTTTGTGTCGTTTTGTCCCCTAAGAAGGCCCTGACCTGCGGGGGCAGTAGCCCAGTACAGAGCCAACTCAATGGAGTCCTTTTGCAGTCAGAGTGTGGGAGATAAGCAGGACTGGGTGTGTGCGTTGGGGTGGGGTGGGGGTTTCCCAGGCCCTTGGAGGCCTCCTAAGCATGTTCTGTACCTCTACTGCAGGTTTCAGCTAGAGGCAAGGACCGCAATGCCCCACGACCAAGGAGAGGAAGGGATGGCCCTTCCCAATTTACTGGAAAGTGGGTGGCTTCATCACTGGAGCAAGAAGGAATTCTGGACTTGGAGTGACTGGTTCTCACCTTTAATCGCAGCAATCAGGAGGTAGAGGCAGAAGGATTTCTATGAGTGCTACCTAGCAAGTTCTAGGCCTGTTGGCTATGTAGTGTCTCAATAAATAAGTAAGGAAAGGAAGAAAGAAAAAGAAAAAAGAAAGAAAGAAAGAAAGAAAGAAAGAGTGAGCCAGGCAGTGGTAGGTAGCACATGCCTTTATTCCCAGCACTTGGGAGACAGAGGCAGGCAGATTTCTGAGTTCAAAGCCAGCCTGGTCTACAGAGTGAGTTCCAGGACAGCGGGAGCTATACACAGAAACCTTGGGGGTGGGGGGAGAGAAAAAGAAAAAAAAGAAAAAAGAAAGAAAGAAAGGAAGGAAGAAATTCTTTCTCCCCTGTACAGGTTTTCCTAAGCACCGTAACCTGGAAAACTATGGCAGTTAGTCAGAGGAAATCCGTCCTCCCTCCACTACCCCCCCCCACACACATTTAGGTGGTGTAATGGAAAGTATATAGGACTGAGAACCAGGCGCCCTGAACCTAGTCTCAGCCATGCTACTATTTGGCTATGAGGCCTTGATGAAATTGCTTTTCCTCCTGAAGCTCAGCTCTCAGATATAAAATGAGGGGTGGAGAGGAGAAAGAAGTCCCCTGAATTTTCTCTCAGCCACCCTGCCACATCTGGGCTCTTCTCTTCCAAGCCATGGCCCGCTGCTTGGTTCAGTGTGTGCTCCAGAGTGGTAGTTGAATTTTAATTATTTATTCAAAGCAAAGTCCTCAAGCTAAGCTGAGTTTAGATGGCCCAGAAACCCTTGATTCTCAGGTGTGCCCATCTGTTTCAAGGATTGTTTTTTTTTTTTTTTTTTTTTTCACAAAGTCGGTTGTTTAGACCCTAGTATATAGGTCTGTACTGGTCAACGACACCTCTCCCCATACAAAGGACAATTCTTGACCATCCCATTCTCAGGTAGATCGTCTGGTAACCTGATTCTTGCCCATCTCTTTCCCAGTCCCCTTCTTTTTGGCTCATAGAACTTTTGGACATCAGGCCAAGAGCCAGGCTAAGTGTAAAGCCTTATGTAGGCTACCTATCCTGGCCAGCTCCTGGCCCCCAGCTCACCCCAGCCCTTCCTGCCTGGCTCGGTGACTGACCCCCGGTCCACGCCTCAGCCATTTCCCGTCTCGCCTGCCGCCATCCTCCTTTCCCCGCCCTCGCCCCAGCCTCTCCCAGATTCACTCTCACTAGGCAGTTCCTCCTCCCCTCCCCATGCCAGCCTCTCTCCCCGTTTGGATGCCTCCAACCCACTATCCAGCCACCAGGCTATTTGCTTTCCTGAAGGATGTGGTGGAGATCTCGCTTTATTTTAGTTTAGTTTAGGGTCTCTGGGGATGAAGGGCTAGTTCATCCTCCAGGGCTGTGGCAGGAAAATTGAAGAGCTGGTGGTTATGTATTAGAGCAGGTGGGGAGAAACTCTCCTTACCTCTGTCATCAGGCGGTCAGCGCCGCTGTTCTCCTCATCCTTGAAGATTATGTCGGGGTTGTAGTTGGGTACGAGGTCCCGGAAGCGCTCCGACCCCCTTGTGACCCTCCCCTCCGCTGGACCACTCGCGCCCAGGGTCCGCTCGGGCATACTAGGCACAAACTGCTTGTACAGCAGAGGCACAAGTTGCTTGCGCACATAACGCCGCCGGCCAACCGGTCCTCGGCCCGGCCCGCAGCTCTGGACAGACAGTGCCAGGAGTGCCAAGCAGCACAGGGGCAACAGACTGGCGGGCAGAGCCATGGTGCAGTGGACTCGGGTGGAAAGGGAGCGTTTGTCCTCACTGGCTCTCCTGTCAGTTGGGCATCTCCGCAGGAGCTAGAGAGCACCGCAGATAGAGAAGGTCCCAGAGTACCTGGAGCGCTGTGGCTCCGAACACTCGGCAGCCGCTAACTCTGCCTACATGCCCTGGGGAACCTGGAACCTACTACTGATAGACTACCATTACAGGGCAGGTGGGTCGAGGGTGAGTGCCAGCCCAGCCGGTCTCTGCTGCCGGGCTCCCGGGCTCCCAGAAACGCCCTGACTCCGCCTTAAGTGGTCCCTGGCCCCGCCCCCCGCCCTTTCCCAGGGCTGTCCCGCCCCCTCCCACCCGGGCGGGGGATCTAGCGGTCACCACTGTTCCGTTACTCCACTGAAGTGTGTCCCATCCTGGAAACCATGCAGGCACCTGCTTAGGAAATCCCTGAAGCTTTACAGTCCTGGCTGCCTGGATAAGCATCCTTCTACCTCCGAGTCTAAATTAGGCACCAAACTGTCTTCCTGGGCACTAGTCTTTGCTACCCTAAAGTCTACCCTGGCAGGCCATGCCCTCTGCTGTCCTCCAGGAAGTCTGAGTTCCAAGGCCATCCAAGCCCTTTGGGCAAGCCATCAAAGCTTCCCTTCTCCGTGCTCTTCCTCAAGTCTCCCCGGTTTCTCACCACACTCATCCATAACCCAGGCTGGATCCCAGAGGATCATTTTTCTTTGTGGTTTTATATCTTCTTGGGAACAGAGCCTGACACTCACAATCCAGTTTGGAACTTTTTTTTTTTTTTTTTTTTACTACTGTGTCTGTGTATGTCGTGTGTGTGCAGGCACATGCCGGAGGTCAGAGGACTTTTGGGAGTCGGCTTGCTCCTTCCATGGTGGGTTCTAGGGATTGAACTCAGGTTAACCAGGCTTGTGTGGTTGTGTGGCAAGTGCTTTCACCTGCTGATCTACCTTACCAGGCCAGGGCTTTCCAAGTCGTATGTCCTCTCAAATGGCTGCCAGGTACCCAAGGGCCACTTTTTATCCCTCCTCTCCTTTTTTGACAGAATCTAATGTCGCTCCAGCTCAGTCTCAGACTCTTTCACAGAAAAGGCTGACCTTGAGTGTGTTCTCCTCTGGCTTCTAGCTTCCCAGCACTGAGATTAGTCATCTATTGCCACACCAGGTTTATGTGGTGCTGGGATCAAAACCAGGACCTCCAGGGCCTGAGAGACAGTTCAATGGTTAAGAGCACTGGTTGCTTTTCCAGAGGACCTGAGTTAGATTCATAGCACCCACATTCTTTCTGTAACTCCATTTCCAGGGGCATCCAATGCTCTCTTCTGGTCTCCTTGGGAAACAGGCATGCAATTGGTGCACAGATATATATATGCATGCAAGCAAAGCACTCATACATCTAAAATAAAATGTTAGGACTTATGTGGTGCTTTAATTTCAGGGCTTGGAGAGCAGGGGCAGGCAGATCTCTGTGAGTTTAAGGCCAGCCTGGTCTACAAAGTGAGTTACAGAACAGCCAAGGTGACACAGAGAGACAACAACAAAACAAAACAAAACAAAACAAAAGTAAAAAAACAAAAACCGGGGGCTGGTGAGATGGCTCAGCGGTTAAGAGCACTGACTGCTCTTCCAGAGCTCCTGAGTTCAAATCCCAGCAACCACATGGTGGCTCACAACCATCCATAATGAGATCTGATGCCCTCTTCTGGTGTGTCTTAGGACAGCTACAGTGTACTTACATATAATAATAAATCTTAAAAAAATAAATAAGTATATAAATTAATTAAAAATGAAATAAAAAAACCAGGATTTCAGGGTTGGTGAGATAGCTCAGCGGTTAAGAGCACTGACTGCTCTTCCGAAGGTCCCGAGTTCAAACCACATGGTGGCTCACAACCACTTGTAATGAGATCTGGTGCCTTCTTCTGGTGTGTCTGAAGACAGCTACAGTGTACTTATTTATAATAATAAATAAATCTTTGGGCTGGAGTGAGCGGGGCCAGAGCAAGCAGAGGTCCTGAGTTCAATTCCCAGCAACCACATGAAGGCTCACAACCATCTGTATATCTACAGTGTACTCACATACATAAAATAAATAAATCTTTAAATAAAATAAAATAAAAACCAGGATTTCAGACATGCCAAGCAAGCACACAACTGATCTTTATGTATTGAGCAGCACCTCCATTTGCCTTTGATGGAGACAGTCGCTGGTAGCCCAGCTGGCCTCAGACTTGCTGTGCTGATTGCTGGCATTTCAAGCATGTACTTCACCCAGCGCATCATTTTCTGGGTGAGTTGTCATTTGAAAGCTGCTGAAGGGCAGTGGACACCTAAGGTCCTGGTCTGTAAAGGACAGTTCTTTTCACCTTCCATCTCCTACATCCTCCCTCTGGACCACGGAATCAAATCCCCCAGGCCTCACTGCAGAGACACTTAACCCATCAGTTCCTAGCTAGCTTTAAGTCAGTTCCTCTAAGGGGAGTATAGTGGAGAACATGAGGTACCAGAAGCCACTTGGGGAGGGAAGGTTTCAGCTCATGTGTCCCAATCAGTCTGTTCATGAAGGGACATCAGGACAAGATCATCAGGAGGAGGACTAGAGAGATGGCTCAGCCGTTAAGAGCACTGGCTGCTCTTTCCCGGAGGACCCAGGTTCTGTTCCCGTCTCCCTCGTGGTTCACAACCATCTGCAACTCCAGTTCCAGGGGGGTCTGACAACTTTCTGTGTTTCTGGGGGACCACGCACACACATGGTAAATATACATACATGCCCATAAAGCTCTCACATACATAAGAAACACAAAAGTCCAAAGTAAAAGCCTTAAGCCAGGAAGCTGGAGGAAGGGCCTGACACAGAAGCTGCAGAGGAACGCAGGCTTGCTCAGCCTGTTTTCTTTTGCAACCCAGGACCACCTGCCTCAGGGGTGGTACCACCCACAGTGGGCTGGGCCACCCACATCAGTTATTAAAGGAAGTGTTCTGGGGGATGGCGAGATGGCTCAGCAGTTAAGAGCACTGACTGCTCCTCCAAAGGTCCTGAGTTCAAATCCCAGCAACCACATGGTGGCTCACAGCCATCCATAATGAGATCTGATGCCCTCTTCTGGAGTGTCTGAAGACAGCTACAGTGTACTTAGATATAATAATAAATAAATAAATAAGAAAGAAAGAAAAAAAGAAAGAAAGAAAGTGTTCTGCAGATCTGCCTACAGGTCAATCTTATGGAGGCATTTTCTCAAGTAAGATTCTCCTTTCCCCACAGATGCCTAGATTTGTTTCAAGTCACCAAAAAGCAACTATGATGATAACAAACCCTGCTTGCTATTGTGAAGGTGAAGAGATGGATCAGTTGCTTTCCCAAAGGACCGAGGCTTGATTGCCAGCACCCACTCTGCAGATGATCCATGTTTCCAATACCAGGGGATCCAACACCTTCTTCTGGCCCCCACAGGCACTGAACTCACATGGCACACAGACATACATTCAGGCAAGAAACTCATATACACAAATAAAAACAAAATCTAAGTTTTAAAGCCAATTCAAAATTTAACCACAAGTTATTGAAGAGACATCCCAGTAAGAATTGTACTCTGGGGCTGGAGAGATGGCTCAGTGGGTAAGAGCACTGAATGCTCTTCTGAAGGTCCTGAGCCAATCCCAGCACCCACATGGTGGCTCACAACCACTCCTAATGAGATCTGACGCCCTCTTCTGGTGCATCTGAAGTCAGCTACAGTGTAGTTATATATAATAATAAATCTTTGGGTTTGAGGGAGTGGAGTTGACTGGACCAAGCAGGGTTGACCGGAGTGAGCAGAGGTCCTAAAAATTCAATTCCCAACAACTACATGAAGGCTCACAACCATCTGTATAACTACAGTGTACTTACAAAAGAGTCTACTCTGCTCTTACAGAAAACCCACGTGTGTCTTCCCGCTCACAACTGACTGTAACTTGGCTCTAGGGATCCCAACACACATCTTCTGGCACCCATGAGCATGTGTACACACACAGACACACATGACACACACAGGCACACATGAGTAAATAATAAAGTAAATCTTTTTTTGTTTGTTTTTTGCTTTTCGAGACAGGGTTTCTCTGTGTAGCCCTAGCTGTCCTGGAACTCACTCTGTAGACCAGGCTGGCCTTTAACTCAGAAATCCGCCTGCCTCTGCCCTCTGCCTCCCAAATGCTGAGTTTAAAGGTGTGCACCACCACTGCCCAGCCAAATCTTTTTTTTTTTAAGACTATCTTTTTTTTTTTATCTTTACTTATATGAGTATGCTGTCACTGTCTCCAGACACACCAGAAGGGAGCATCAGATCCCAGATCCCATTACAGATGGTTGCGAGTCACCATATGGTTGCTGGGGATTGAACTCAGGGCCTCTGGAGGAGCAGTTGGTGCTCTTAACCGCTGAGCCATCTCTCCAGCCCATAAAGTAAATGTTCAGGGCTAGGGAGAAGGCCGCTCTGTTAGCAGCACTTGCTGTTAATGCAGTAAGACCTGTGTTTGAAGCTGGGCAGTGGTGGTGCACACCTTTAAACTCAGCACTTGGGAGGCAGAGGCAGGTGGATTTCTGAGTTCGAGGCCAGCCTGGTCTACAAAGTTGAGTTCCAGGACAGCTAGGGCTACACAGAGAAAAAAACCCTGTCTCGAAGAAAGAAAAAAAAAAAAAGACCTGTGTTTGGCTCTTGGTAATTCACTTGGTGATTCACAACTCTCTGTAATTCCAATTCCAAAGAACAGGATGCCCTCTCCTGGACCCTAGGAGGCACCAGGCATGCACATGGTACATAGAACATTCATGCAAAGACACTCATACGTGAAAACTAAAAAACTTTTTTTTTTTTAATTTTATTTTACATATGAGTGCTCTATCTGCATGTACACCTGCTTACCAGAAGAAGGCGTCATATTACAGATGGTTGTGAGCCACCATGTGGTTGCTGGGATTTGGCCTCAGGACCTCTGGAAGGGTAGTGTGCTCTTAACAGCTGAGCTGTATATCTCCAGCCCCTAAAAAACAAATCTTTTTTAAAAAAAGTTTTGACGCTGAGTGGTGGTGGAGCACACCTTTAATCCCAGCACTTGGGAGGCAGAGGCAGGTGGATTTCTGAGTTCGAGGCCAGCCTGGTCTACAGAGTGAGTTCCAGGACAGCCAGGGCTATACAGAGAAACCCTGTCTCAGAAAAACAAAAAACAAAACAAAACAAAAAAGTTTTGACAGGGTCTATGTAGCCCTGACTGTCCTGGATCTGGCTATGTAGACTAGGCTAACCTCAAACTCACAGAGAACTACCTGCCTCTGTCTCCTGAGTGCTGAAATTAAAGGTGTGTAGTACACAACTGGCCAAAGGTTTTGTTTTGTTTGCATGGTGTTGCAGAATGTTCAATCCCTAGCGCTCAGGAGATAAAGACTGAGGCTGGTAGACCTCTGTGACTTGGAGGCCAGCCTAGTCTGGTTTACATAGAGTTCTAGGCCAGCCGACCCTACTAGGCTACGTAATGGGACTGTCTCAAAGCGAAACAAGGCTGGGGGCATGGCTCAGTATGTAAAGCACTTGCTACCAAGCCTGACAACCTGAGTGCAATCTGAACCCATGTGGTAAAAGAGCAGAAACAAGTTGTTCTCTGATCTCTACACACACACACACACACACACACACACACACACACACACACTCATAAAATTAAAAACAAAACCCATCCCCGATGTCTCGTTGTCGGGCAGCAATGAACTGCCCCAGCTCCACCATGGTATTGGAAGATCTGCACCTTTCAGACAAAGCAGCTTTCAGCACGGTTTATCGTGCATTTCCAAGGCCGTCTAGTCTAGCTTAAAGTAATGCACTTGGCAAGTATTTGTGGAATCTACACTTTTTTTGTATTCCATGTTTGCCCTCCCTCACCCAGTTCCAAGGCTAGAACTCAGTAACTGTATGAACTAGAACAAAAATCAGAGGGGGAAAACCTTCTGATGTCTGTCTTCCAATACAAGGAAATGATCTGGGATGCGGGAAGGCAGCTCCGTGGTACTGAGGCTGCCTAACAAGCATAGGTCCTGGGTTTGACACCACCAGACCCAGGATTGCAAAGGCCAGTGGGGCCAGCTCAGCAGGCAGAGGCATTGAGTGCGATTTCCCAGAATCCACAAAATGGAAGAAGAGTTATCTTATGAACTCCACACATATACACCTTCATATTTCCCTGACATCAATAGTTAAATTTTTAAGAATTCTAGGCCCAGATGTGGCCTTTAATCCTAGCACTAAACAGACAGAGACATGTGGATTTTGGGGAGTTCAAGGCCAGCCGGATCCACAGAATGAGTTTCAGGACAGCAAGGGGCTACATAGTGAGACCCTGGGTCAAAAACAAAAACAAAACAGAACAAACACCAGTAATTCTAAACAGCTCTGAGGGAAATGGTGGCCTCTGAAACTGTACAATGTACAGTCGTAGAGTTGTACAGCTTTGTTCCTTCCTCAGCACAGGAGGACATCAAGGAACTGACAGTCTACACAGCTGGACTCAGGTTCTTCTCTGAGGTAGGAATAGAACACCGCCAGCCAGACACCTTTATAGCCAACTGCTGCCTCTGCCTGTTGGGAGGTCAGGGCTGCAGGTGGGCAGGGGGATGGCATCTTAGATGTGTGCACATGCCCTTCTACCCCAATTCCCGAGTAGAGGGGAGTCCAGAAGCCTAGCCAGCTTCTGGGGGAGGCGGGGGTACTGAGCACAAGGGCTCACCACGTAACCATGGCTGACCTGTAACGTGCAATGTAGACTAGGCTGGCTTCAAAAGAATCATACACCCACTGCCTGCCTCTGCTTCGAGTTCCACAGTGAGGGGTGAAGGTAGGACACTCTAAGCAAAGCTGTGGGAAGTGGCAGCCAGCCCTCTGCAGAACTGTCTGGGCTGACACCAGATCAACAGCCCCACAGACTCTGGGATGCCCACAGAGGGGAAGGAATGGATGGGAATGACTCTGGACTAGTTGCAATAAGGTACTCAAAGAGACACAGACAGGCCATTTACAAAAAAACCAAGAAAACCCTGGGATCAACTTTATTGCTGATGGGTGCAGCCTCTTCCTCCCAGCACCCTTGGTCTCTCCAGTGGTCCAAAGCTCTCCACAGGATAGCACAGTGCTTCGGCTCTTCTGGGCCAGAGGCAAGACAGACAATCTGTCTCCAGAACCTACCCCTGGTCCAGTACCCCCAACTCCCACCCACCCTATTGCACATCAAATCATGTAAACATGGCTTCAGGCATGGCCTGGAACAGGATTGAGGCAGATAGATGTGTAAATGTATTTGGGACCAGGAACTAGAGTGAGTCCCCCAGCTCCACCGGATGCTGAGACCACAGCTACATCTGAAAAGGCAGGAGGCCAGCCGGGTCCCAAACTCTGGCTCAGATTAAGCAACAGTGCAGATGGTCCATCCCCTCGGTCACCTACTCCCTCATATTCCAGGACCTGAGGTCCAGCCACCCAGGGCTCGCCTCCAGGCCTAGGCAGTGCCCAGCTTTCTCCTTCTCAGCCCCCAGCTGAGCTCACTGATGCTGCTTCTTCCTAGAACCCCGAGGAAAACCAGAGACAGGCAGTGGCAATCTGTCCAGCCCTGGAAAAAAGAAGGTAGGCGGTGAGAAGGGGCACAGGTCAGCTCCTCAGAGGGGAGGCGACAGACTAGAACAATGGGTGAAAGAGATGGGTAAACAGGCAGCACACCCTCTTCCCTGCTGGGGTCACCCCTGGTTCAGAACGAACTGCCCCACAGCCCATGCTCCACAAGCCCTTACCAAAGGCTCGAATCAGCTCAGCCCTCACGGCTGCAGTGAAGGTCTTCACCAGACAGAGTGTAGTGAGGCCAGCGAAGGCTGCATTGTAGAGGAACACGATGTAGAAATTGCCCAGCCAGTTGAAGCGTCCAAAGTCACCAAGCAAGTCAAATCGGGTCAGCCCTGAAGTAAAAAGTGACAATCAGAAGGCGGAATCCCCCAGCCCTCTCCTCAGAGGACACCAACTTTCTGCTGCCTCCTAGTGGGCACGACTGAACACCACAGTGGCTTCCTAGCGTGTGCTGTGCATGCCTCAGAGTCCAGATCAGGACTACTGGATGTATTAGTGGCTGAGTTTGCTGCTGTTCCTCCTCCCACAGACTTGTTTGCATCTTTTCCTTCAGCAGGGCTGCCTCTAGCCTCGAGTATCTCTAGGTTCCCAGGACTGTAAGTGGTTCCTGCCTAGGAAGCCACCAGTTGACCATTAAGTTCCCACTGTGCACAGCAGAGCAGATAGCCATCACAAGGCTTCTATCCCAGTCCCACTGTGCACAGCAGAGCAGATAGCCATTACACGGCTTCCTATCCCAGTCCCACTCAGGTACAGCAGAGCACATAGCCATCACAAGGCTTCTATCCC
>NW_022196893.1:30125132-30151845 GCF_008632895.1 Mastomys coucha
AGCACATAGCCATCACAAGGCTTCTATCCCAGTCCCACTCAGGTACAGCAGAGCACATAGCCATCACAAGGCTTCTATCCCAGTCCCACTTCTAGACAGCCGAGCGACACAGGGCAAGTTCCTTACACACTCTGGACTGGTTTCTCCCATGGAAACAGAAAACCATGCACTATGACAATGAAGGCAGTATGCATCCTGTCTGCTGTCTGCTATTAAACCATTCACCTCTGAGGCAGTCCCCTGTCTGGACTATGCAGCTGGGAATGACAAACAACTTGTCATTCTTTTGCCATCAGCTTCCCAGGACTGTAGGTGTAAGCTACTGTGCCTAAATCCTTCTAAACCCCCTGTCACAAGCTTCTCAAGTCACAGACCTGAACCCCCTTTAAACAGACACTCCTACTGCATCCCTGCATCTATCGGAATAATTAATGGACCAGTAAGCCTAATTCCTCCATATTCCTATGGCATAGAAGAGAAAGCATTTCTAATCCAAATTACAAAATGTGGGCTAAGAGAGATAGCTCAGGGGACAGCTACTTGCCGCCAAGCTGCATGTGAGTTCAATTCCCTACATGTTCTCAGGGAAACCCAGCTCCTGCAACTGTCCTCGGACACAGTCACCACCCACCCACTCGTAATGTCATTTTAAAAACAAAAGGCATTAAAGACAGAGCTCCCTGCTAGGGAGGCCCAGGCAGGGCGATCAGTGAGACCTGGGCAGTACTTTTCTCTTTTCTTTTTTAAAGATTTATTTATTCCTTGTATGTGAGTACACTGTCACTGTCTTCAGACACACCAGAAGAGGGCATCAGATCCTGTTACAGATGGTTGTGAGCCACCCTGTGGTTGCTGGGAATTGAACTCAGGACCTCTGGGAGAGCAGTCAGTGCTCTTAACCGCTGGGCCATCTCTGCAGCCCCCGAAGTTTTCTCTTGTTTCAGGGTTTCCCTATGTAGCTGAGGCCTGAAACTCCCTACTAAGCTCGGACTGTCTGCCCTTCCCTCACTACTCACCAAGGGTTCTAGAGAAGACAGGAAGTGCCGAGCTGAGGACCAGGAGACAGACACAGTTCCCAATTATCTATGTGAGAGCAGAGAAGAGCCAAAGGTGGCAAGAGCTGCCAGCACAGCTGGGTGCAGCAGTCCCCACCTTTAATCTGAGCATGTGGGAGGCAGAGGCGGGAGGATCTCTGAGTTCCTGGACAGCCAGAGCTGTTTACACAGAGAAACAACCAAGCAAAGCTACCAGCACCCAGACCCCCGGGTGGCTACCTGTGTCATGGATGTGTCCTGCCACCTAGGCCTCAGGCTTCCAAAGAGCGGCGAGCTGTAGAAACCCACCACTGAGGACACCATCAGGTAACTGCCACCGTGTTAGGGAAGAACCTGACAGCTTCTAGAGGAACCCAATGACTGCCCCCCTCAGACCTTTCCAAGATCAAGGTAGCAGCATATACAAGTGTGTGCAGAGGTCTGCAGTCGAGGCTGGGTGTCGTCTATTACTCTCCACATGACCTACTGGTATGTCGTGTGCCTGTGTACATGGGTGCCACTGTACACACACTTGTGCACACACAACTTCAGGGGTCAGTTCTCTGATGCCACTGTGAGGTCCCAGGGATGAACTCAGGTCCTCAGGCTTCTTGCATAGTGGGCCCCTTTACCCACTGAACTGTCTTTTTAAAACAATACTTCCTAGGGCTGGAGAGATGGCTCAGCAGTTAGGGTACTGGCTGCTCTTCCAGAGGTCCTGAGTTCAATTCTCAGCTCAAAATTGTCTGTAACTCCAGTTTCAGGAGTGTCAACACACATAAAAGCAAGACACCAATGCACATAAAAGTGAATTATTTAAAAAGATAAACATCTAGTGTGGGGAGGGGCAGTGTGTACATGTGAATGCAGATACCTGCAGAGGCCAGAGTGTGTCGGGTCCTAGAGCTGGAGTTGCAGGCAGTGGTGAGCCACTTGACCTGGGGTCTTGTGACTGAACCCAGGCTCTCCTGAAAGAGCATCAGGCACTCTGAACGGCTGAGTCCTCCCTCTGCCCTCGCTGGCCTACCCTGCCAGCCCATTGCCTTACTATTTTGGGGGACAGGGTATTTCAATCCTGAAGTTTGGCTAGACTGACTCCTGAACAGCCACCAGGATCTTTCTGTCTGTACCTAACAGACTGAGTTATCTCCCCAGACCTCAAGACCAAGTATGTCCTTCTTTCTGATAAAGACATGTGGCCTCCCTGGTGCCCTCCCCAGTGCTCCCAGGGGAGAGTCCTGGAGGCAGGTTTGGTGGGCAGAGGCCACAGGAGTTCCAGAAGGATACAAGATCAGCACGACCTGGATGATGGCACCGAAGGATCCCAGTTTGGAGAAGGAGACCTGGCCCAGGGCAGCATCCTGTGGGTGGGGTGGCATTAGTGAGGGACAGACATCCCCAGGGCCACCCAGCCTTCCCTGCCCTCTCCTCTGCACTCCGTCTCTCTCTGTCTCTCCAACCTCTCCCTTTATGCTGGAGTACTAACTGGTGCAACTTTGACCCTGTAGCCCATTCTGGCCTGGAACCCGTCCAGTCTACCTGTTTCAGGAAGGGTAATAGCAAGAGACATTCTATCCAGCTTCCCTACCCTTTTTCAAGGCCGTACGCACCTGCATGCCCCGCGGCATGGCAGCCTCGTCGATGAGCAGCTCCAAGATGTGGACGGCCACGATGAGGACAGACAGGCCCTGTGAGCAGCAAGGTCAAAACTCCCATCATCCCTGCTCCGCCCACAGCTAAGCTTTGCTTTCCTCCAGGCCGCTGCTAGCATGACAGCCCTTTGAATGTCAGTCAACAAACTGCTTCCAAATGGGTGGACTGCAAAAGCCTAACCAGAAAGCACACCTCCAGGGATGGTTGAGGGGTAGCTCTGCAGAGCACTGGATTACCATGTGCAAAACCCTGGGTCAATCTCCAGCATAACCCTCCCCCTCCACAGACACACACACACACACACACACACACACACACACACACACACACACACACACACACACGATGACCTAGGAAATGGTACCTTTTGTTCTGAGATTATTCCTGAAGTCCTAATTTACTCTCACTCCAAGGCAAATCTGTATACCTTCCCAGTGACTGTGTGTGACCTGGGCAAGTCAGTGGTGTCTGTCCACAAAGTGGGAATGGATGTTCTTACTCAGCATGGGCAGCATATAAAGTAGGCCCTCTTAGCAGTGACTTCTACTACGGATGACAATCATGCTAACGCACACCTTTGTCCTCCCGGAGGAAGCTAAAGTCCCAAGAACCCACTAAGTGGAGTCCCCACCAAGGCTAGTAAACCCACCGTCAGCACCAGCAGGCACAGCATGGCCAGAGGGTAGCCCAGGTTCCGCTGCCAGGCTGACGCCTTCCGCCGCTTTTCTGTGCAGGGGTGGGAGGTTGTTAGTAAGTACTTGGAACAAGGAACTCCTCTGCTTGGGGAAAGTACCAGGCCACATACCCAAGAGGAGCCTCTGTGCCTGCAGAGCCAGGACCTGTCTGTGCAGCAGCTCCATGTCCAGTGGCAGCCAGCAGGAGGTGGGATCTGAGGGCAGAGGACACACTTCCTTCTAGGACTCAGTCCTTGCTAAGGCGGGGCCAGCACCCAAGCAAGGAGGGATTTAGACTCACTGCAGATTCTTCGAGTCAGCACTGCCTCCTCAAAGGCTGAGCAGTTCAGCTGTTCTTCCAGGTCTTCCAGCAGCTGAGGGCGGCGGACAGATATGGAGGAGCGTCAGAGGCTCCTGGCCCGATGGCTCTGTTCCCTCTAACTCCTATGGCCGACAGCTCTGTTCCCTCTAACTCCTATGCACCATCCCGTGCCCAGCAGCTTTGGATCCCTTCCAGTTCTCGGTGTTCTGACCAGCTCCCGGTGACTGACCGGAAGGGGAGTGGGGTGGGGACACAGAAGCCAGGCAAGGGTGTGGCCATCTGCAAGCTGTGCACAACACAACTCTAGGTCCGTTTCACAGTTTGGTCTCGGACCCAGGAAACCGACCCTGCATAAGACGAAAGGAGTGCTACATACCCGGGGCTTGACCAGCAACTTTCCAGTGACAGAGAACATGCGGGCGAGACCTAGTGGAGTGCACACTGCAGGCACAAGAGCTGGTCAGTCACATGCCAGGCCTTTCGCTCCCTCCCCACCCCGACTGATGCCTAGGTTCTGACACTTACCCAGAAGTAGCAGGACCCCAAGGAAGGAGATACATGAGTAGAGGTAGGGGAGGTAGTACTCCCAGAAGTCTACAACAACAAAAGGCATGTCAGCTTGGTTTGCTCATGTCTGATCTCTAGGTGACAGGGCTCAGAGTCTAGACAAGAGCATGTCCTGAGATGTTCTGACCTACAGTCAGGTAGCACAGGTGGGGACAGCTGCCACCTGATACAGGTGACCAGGGCTAAGTGCAGCCAGATCTTCTCCCACGGTAGGCAAGGCAGATATTACAATGAAACTTCTCAATTCTAAGATGGAAGGCCTGGGATAGTTGGCATATACCTGTGATCCTAGAGAACCAGGATGTTGACATGGAATGACTTCATGGACAGCCCGGGATTTACAACTATCATTTATATATTTTAAAACAGGTCTCATTAGTAGCCCCCTGGCTGGGCTAGAACTCAGAGATCCACCTGCCTTTGCCTCCAGAATGCTGGGATTAAAATGTGTGCTTGCATGCCTGACTGATGACCTATCATTTCAATCACTTGTGCGGTTCTCTGTATGTTGGATCAGTTTGGAACTTTAGACTGCAGAAGAGGTGGAAGAGGACTACAGCTGATTAAATGCACATGGCTCACGGCTCACTAAAGGGCCAGTATTTTTTCTTTTTCTTTACAGATATGTGAACCGCACACATGCCTGGTATGATGGATCCTTGGAACTGGAGTTACATACAGTTGTGAGCTGCCATGTGAGTGCTGGAAATTGAACCCGGGTCCCCTAAAGAAGTTGCCAGTGCTCTTAACTGCTGAGCTATCTCTCCAGCCCCTTTTCTTTTGTTCTTAAGACAGCATCTTTCTCTATAGTCCTGGACGGCCTCCAACTAACTATACAAACCCATGAACTCTTGGCAGTTACCCTGACTTAGTCTCCTGAGCTCAAATTACAAGCTCTAAAGAGTGAGTCTTAGGAGGTAGGATGGGGAAGACGGGTGGCCCAGTGGTTAAGACCACTTAAGAGCTATCTGCTCCTTCAGAGGACCCAGGTTCAGTTCCTGGTACCCACAAGCCAGCTCACAACCACCTGTAACTCCAGTTCCAGAGGATCTAATGACTTCTTCTGGCCTCTTCAGGCACCGCACAGATGTAGTACACAGACAGAGAAAACACACATACACATAAAAGTAAACTCTTTAAAAAAAGAGGGAAAAGTTGGAGCTCTGTTTTGGTTTAGATATTAAATGGTCTTTCAAGACCTGAGTGTTTGGCTGGGCAGTGGTGGTGCATGCCTCTAATCCCAGCACTTGGAAGGCAGAAGCAAACACATCTCTTGAGTTTAAGGACAGCCTGGCCTACAAAGTGAGTTCCAGGACAGCCAGGGCTACACAGAGAAACCCTGTCTCAAAAAACATTCAAACAAAAACAAAAACTTGGCTGTTGAAGACTTGGTTGCTCTGCAGCGTGCAGAGTCATGCTTTAGGAGTAGCTGGAGCCCAGAGCCGTGGCGTACGTGGATTCGTGAGCTGGGCAGCACCTGAGGCCCTGCTTCATTCACCACAGCCCCGAACCCAGAGCTGCATGAGCACAGCGCCAGACCTCTGAAGCTAGGTGAGCCAAGAAAGAGTGACAGACAGTTTAATTCTCACCATACAGGGACTCCCTGCTGGCCTTGTCGTTGTCTACGATGGCTGACGCCACCCACACCATGCCCAGCACAAGCAGCGTGAGGAGGACCAGCATCACCACTGTCTCGTAGACTCGGCCCAAGACGCCCTACAGCAGGGAGAAATGAGTACAGCAGAAGAAGGATACACCAGAGCTATGCCTAGACTTGGAGACCAAGGACACAGAAGGCAGGAGGAGTGCTTCTCTCTAGTCACTTGTAAGCCCCACCCCCAGACACCTTCAGCCTCCTCCTCTGGTGGGAGGACTCCGTCCCTGATATCTGCAGCACTATCACTCTCTGCTCTCTCACTTGTGGGTCAGCCTGCTCAATGCAAGGATCAGCAGGGAGGCAGAAGGCAGTGGAACAAGCCTGGACGTCCTATGCTCTCTCTCACCTTTGGCACAATGGTTTCCGGTAGCAGCTACAACAGTAAGATAGTAACTCTCCAGCTAAGAGATCTCCGTCTCAATTTTAACTCGCAATGGTTGACACTGACTTCTCCTGTCACCACAGCCCTGGACCTCTCGTCCCAGCCCTTAACTCCGACTGAAGGCCACAAACCATCTGCTGGTGCCAGCTCCGTAGAAGAGCTCTGGCTGGGGCTAACTAACACTTACTTACCTTTCTGGAGCCAGCAAAGCCTTCAGACTCTGTGAAGAAATATGCAAAGGGCATGAGGAAGACGAGGGACAGATTGGAGAAGAGAAAGACGAGGTTCCAAAGACCTAGAGCCAAAAAAGAAAAGCAGAGCTGGTCACTGAGGGGCGACTCCGCAGGTGGGAGGCGTGTCTGCGGGGGAGGCGTGTCTGCGGTGGGAGGCGTGTCTGCTGAGCGAACCCGAGGTTCCTGGGTCTCCTAATTACCTGCCCTACTCCCTAGCCCAGGCTCTGCTCCAGCCACATACCATGGATGAGGGAGCCATTGAGCCACTGGATGTAGTAGTTGCGTGGCAATGAGAGCAGCACCTCGTTGCTGATGATGGAGAATGGCAAGAGTAAGACGGCACCCAGGGCGACCGCCAGGGTAAAGGTGCACAGCTCCAACCTATGAGGGGAAGAGGGTGTGTCAGCCCAGCACTCGCTGTCCCTGCGGCTCTAGAAGCCATTTCTTTCCCAAGGGCACCAGGGCTTTTAGAACCCTGTACCAATGGGAAGGAGCTATCCATCTAGGCTCTGCCCACTGCCATCCCTGGCTAGTCCCCACCTACAGGGTAGCCTTGGCACATAGGATGAGCACCTGATTACCTGCAGAGTCACTTCTCTAGGCTATCCCAGGACTGTGACCCTCTCCATATATCCTACAGAGCTCAGTAGTAATGCTAAGAAAGCAAGAGGCGTGGCTGCCCCTCTCTGCTTAGGGATCCACATTGAGCTTGCCTCTTTGGATAAGAGCTCAGTTGCTCCATATGGTATGCCCTTTAAGAAGGCATTAGCACAGAGGATAAAGGCCACCTAAACCCAACCTCATAGGCAATGCCTGTGCCAAGGGCTGCACCAGCTGGAAACAAATTCACAAGAGACACTAGTCTTTTCACCTGTCAATGCAGAGAGGGCATCTCCACATTCCTCTGTAAGGGCTGCTACTCACTAGGCAGTGCCTATAATGAGACCTCTCTTCTAAGAACCAAACGGTCTTTGCCCTTAGGGTATTTTTTGAAGGGGGTTAGGGGATCGAGACGAGGTCTCTCTTAGGTTTTTTTGTTTGTTTGTTTTTGTTTTTCGAGACAGGGTTTCTCTGTATAGCCCTGGCTGTCCTGGAACTCACTCTGTAGACCAGGCTGGCCTCGAACTCAGAAATCCGCCTGCTTCTGCCTCCCAAGTGCTGGGATTAAAGGCGTGCACCATCACCGCCTGGCCCATCAGGGGTTTTTAATCTTCACCAAGCCCTGCCCTGTTTCCACCGTCCTGTCTCCCCCTTCCACTCCCCACCCACATTGACATTTGGGAGGTGAAGCCAAGCTGAAGCCATTTCCTGGTGACTCACGCCCTAGCTAACATCCTGATCATGAAGCTCCTAAAAGCTCCTGGCCTAACCAGGGAGACAGGAACAGCAGCTTTTCTAGCATCCCTGGGATGGCAGAAATAGGGTGGAAGTAGAAACTCTCTCTACTGGATGATGACAGCTCCTTCTCTCCTGCCTCTAGGGGACTCTAGCTCCCAGCTCCTAAGTCACTGGAGTCGGGCTTGAGGACGGTGACACTCACGCAATCTTGTTAACTGTGGCGTCTTCATCATCCACTGCAAAAGACAGACAGGAGGGGAAGCAGTAAGACATCAGAAGGCAGCTCCGGGACCAAATATATACCGTGTCCCCTGCCTGTACTCAACAGGAGGCTCTGGTAGAACTTACACTACAAACCTCACAGCCTGTTCTCTAAACAAGGTGGCAGTGTAGCGATCAGGGGTCCTCAACCATTACACAGAATATAGACCCCAAATCCCCTGCTCCTCTCCCTCCTCCCACTGTCGCTATCAGAACAGGTTCCTCTTTATATGGGCTCAGACACAATAAACACACCGCAGTCTGTGGGACTGTTCACACTCAGTGCAGGGTGAGGGAAAAGAAATGCTAGAGGGAGAAGGGGATTCCCAGAGAAAAATCCCCAAGGGAAAAGTGTTGATGGAGACAGCTTGGCTGGGTGTTTGAGCAGGTCGGATCGGGTCTAGGCTCTGGGACAGTGCTTTCTGTCCCCATCAGAGATCCACAGGACGACAAGCCATAGTCTGGGAACACTTAGGCTCTACACAGAAAAAGACCACCATCACCAAACCTTGGGAAGCATGGAAATGAACCAACATAAAACACACACCCAAGGGTCTCCCTGCAGGCACCTACTTAACTAAGGTTTGCGGAAGGCTCTCCTCTGGCCCTCCCAGTGATAAAGTGCCAAGTGGACTTCAGGATGCCCACTTTATAGGAAGAAACAGGATTAGAAAAGCTAAATGGGGCCGGGCGGTGGTGGCGCATGCCTTTAATCCCAGAATCTGGGAGGCAGAGGCAGGTCAATCTCTGTGAGCTCAAGGCCAGCCTGGTCTACACAGTGAGTTCCAGGAAGACGCTACTACACAGAGGGAAAAAAGGGGGAGAAACTACTTGGACAGAATGTGGCAGCACACACCATGGAGCCCAGGATTTGGGAGGCAGAAACAGGAGTTCAAGGTCATCCTTAGCTACATAAAGAGTGTGAGGCCAGGCAGGACTATGTGAGATATTGTCTATAAAATAAAACCAAGAAAGAGGTACCTGATCTTGAAAAATCTACAATAATACATGAGTTTGTTCTCTAACTTAAAAACATATACAAATAAAGTAATTAAGTAACAAGAAGCGCAAAGCTTGGAGACATTCCATCTACCACCCTCTCAGCTCTGTGCGAATAACAGGGCTCAAGATGCAGAGGCTGCAGCTCAGCCTGGGAGAGGTGCCTGCCCTTTCCCAGCATGCACCAGCACACACTCCTCTGAGGCCAGCCCCGTGGCAACTAGGCTCTGGCTGAGAGTAGGGAAGTCAGAGTACCTGTGGTGAACTCAGCAGGCTTCTTGAAGCGGGTCAGGAAGACATGGCAGAGGATGTAGAGTGTTGCAAACAGAAGTATTGAGATCTGTGGCAAAAAGCAACCTGGAATGAGACATTCTACAGCCACGAGCACATTCCACAGCCTCAAGGGCCTTTATAGAAAGCTCCATACATCCACACATCGTGGGGTTCTATGTGTCGCACTGCTGAATTCCCTCTAGTTAAGCTACAAAGGAAGGAGAGGAGGGCTTTAAGAAGGACAGTGGTTAGTGGGGCAGTGGTGGCGCACTCCTTTAATCCCAGCACTTGGAAGGCAGAGGCAGGCGGATTTCTGAGTTCCAGGCCAGCCTGGTCTACAGAGTGAGTTCCAGGACAGCCAGGGCTACACAGAGAAAGCCTGTCTGTCCACAAGCCTCAAGCACACCTTGACAGGCTAACAGAGAAACTCACAGGAATAACTCATCTGCAAGCACACGTACCCCCACGCCCCACACCGGGCCGCAGAGTGAGAGAGACAGAGAATGGGCCAGGCTGGAGGGAAGACGGCTGCATCTTCTCTCGGCACTCGGCCGTCCTGAGAAAGTGTGCTCCAGGTGCCACTTCCTAAAACTCACATCTACAGAGCTGCTCCAGACAAGGGCCCATTTAGCTTAAGAGAAGGCTTTAGTCAGGCCCGGCATTTCCAGAACTGGTAATCTGGGGCTGGGAGATGGCTCAGCGGGTAAAAACACTGACTGCTCTCCCAAAGGTCCTGAGTTCAAATCCCAGCAACCACATGGTGGCTCACAACCACCTGTAATGAGATCTGATGCCCTCTTCTGGTGCATCTGAAGACAGCTACAGTGTACTTATGTATATTAATAAATAAATCTAAAAAAAAAAAAAAAAAAAAGTCACTCCTGAGACTCTACCCCAAGTAACTTCCAACTTCAGGGCCATGTATCTTAGGACACACACGGCCTTGAGTGCTTAGAACCTGGACAGATGACTAGTACAAGCATTACATCTCTATACTACTCTAAGGTCTCAGAAAAACAAAAGAAAAAACGTCACTGCATCTGAGGTAGGCACGTAGATCGGTCTCATGTGTCTTCTAGTCTCCAAGATAAACTGACCCAAGAGGAAGAAATCTGTAAGTGACAAAGAGGAGACCAAGAAGTCCTGCATTGAGGATAAAGTGGTAGCTTTTGACCTAAGGAGTCCTCATAGAAGGAACCACTGAGGCTGAGGCTGGATCTTACAATAGGCTGCTCTGCCCCTTTTGGTCTTGAATTTGCATAATAGCCAAGAAGCTAGAAGAGCTGGAGAGGTCAGTCAGGCCTGGAGCTGCACGCACTTCCAGTATAGGCTAAGCTGTTTCAGCTCTTGCTCTCTCCCTCTCCCCCTTCAAGACAGGGTTTCTCTGTGTAGCCCTGGCTGTCCTGAAACTCACTCTATAGACCAGGCTGGCCTCGAACTCAGAGATCAGCTTGCCTGCGAGTCCTGAGTGCTGGGATTGAAGGCCTGCACCCCCACCTCCTACCCAGGTTGTTCTCTAGTTCCCGGATGGGAGCCACATGCAGGAAGCACTAGAAACTTTCCCCTGCTCTCGGCTGGAGCTGATGTCCTGAGCTGATGACTTAGGAGGCAGAGACCTAGACTGAGCAGTCTCTGAGGGCTCATCCCTCCAGGTGGTCAGTCTTTTCTAAGGCCTGGATGCACCCCCATGATATGTATGTCCGATCCCCAATGTGTACTTCTCCCAAGGAACACGTAGGGATGCTACTCCACTCTTATCCTGGGGCTAGATACTCCTATGCCCTCGTTGATAAATAAGGGCAGATCTAGGTCTATCCTGTCCCCCTTCACCCTTTCTTCAATCCAAGCATGCCAAGGGGCAGCCTAAAGCTCAGCCTGAAAAAAAATGAAGAATGACTCCAGCTGGGCCCTCCCCTTTCTTCAGTAAGATCTCCTTCCACTCCTCCAAACCCTTCCTTTTTTATTTAGCATGTGCAGAGCACTCTGGGAGAAACAGCAGACAGATTATCATTCGAAGCAGGCCCAAGTAAGATATATTTCCCTAAGTCCCACGGGCACTTCTAACCCTAGAGTAGCACACTGCTATATGGAAGGTTCAGCTGCAATTCGAGGTTATGCTAAGGAATAAGAAATGCAGGCTAGATGTGTGCAGGATCACTGCGGACTCTGGACTCCTGACACTGCCCCCCGCGTTCCCCCCCCCACACACACGGGAGAGCTCCCCGAATGGCTGGAAACCCAGTCTTCCAGAGCGTCCAACAAATTATCCGGAAGTCGTGCGGGGTGTGTGTCATTGTATTGGCTTGTGTTTGGCATGCTGCATCCGAGAGGCCCAGGATTCAGTCACAGAAGGAATAAAAACAACCAGTACGAAAGGGGAGGGAAGCCAGGCGGGGAAACCTCGCTGTTCCTCCACCTCCACTTCTTACAAAACCCATCTCGGACAGGATTACTTTCTTCCTTAGTGAGAGGACCCACTCCAGCCCCCACTCTTGCCTCGCCCCTCGCGCCACCACCGCACTCCCCTACTTAACTGCTCCAAGTGACCGGAGTCTCCCTTCATTCCAACATCAGCCGGGGTTGCCCTTCATCTACTTTTAAGGGGAACGCGCACACCAACTTGCCCCGAAGCAAACCCATCCTTTCCGAGAGGATCAGATGCTCCACACTAGAGGACCGGCCGCCAGGAACGCCCACGGGGGCGGAGAAGGGGCGGGGGAGGGGCGAGCGGCCGAGGAACCGGGGCCCGGCGGCTTTGTTTACGGCTCAGGGACAGACCCAGGCGACCATCCCGGCCCCGGCTCTCGCGGGGGTCGAGGAGCCCCGGAGCCCAGGCGGCGGGACTTCCCGTCTCCACCGCAGCGCCCCTCCCACCTCGGCCCGGCCCCTTCCCGCCCAGGTCCCGGACTCACGATGCACTCGCGGACCCTGTCGTGGAACAGCTGCTCTCGCACGGATAGCACTTCGTAGTCAGCCGCTTCCATACTCTGCTCAGCATGACTGGGGCGGGGGTGTCTCCGGGCCCGGGGAGGACGAGCGGGGAGGAGGCCGCCGCCGCCGCCGCCCGCCAAGCACCCGGACCCAGCCCAAGAGCCTCTCCTCGCTGCCCGTGACGGAAACTCAAGGTAATCTGGGGCTCAGAGTCTGCCGTCGGGCGCCCCGCCCTTAAAGGGGCAGGCCCCAGCCCGCCTGGTCTTAAAGGGCTCGGGTGCCCGTCGGTTCCCTCCCCTTTAAGGTGGGGTCACTCGCAAGCACGTTTCAACGCAAGTACCCGCCGCCCAGCTACGCGGAAGTGCCAGGCTCGGTGCCCAGTGACGACACAGGCCTGGGCGGGCTTCTTCAGAAGAGCGGAGCTTATTGGCTCCTCAGAGACTGTCGGTCATCGCTAGGGGTGCGCTGATAGGACGTTTTGGGAAGGGAGGCGGGATGTTTTTGGCTGTGTAAGCTGTTCTAAAACGCAGAGTCGGCGTGATCCGCGGTTGTGGTGTGAGAGTTCCAGGATCTATATCCGCCAGGATTTTAGTTTAAAGGAATAAGGTTGGGATCGGGCAAACTGTCGAGATGGAGGCACCGCGGGGCTTTCAGAAGGGACGGCTGCTTGTAACCCAGGGACCCATAGCGTTTTCTATGGGTCAATTTGTTATTGGAGTTCCCCTGCCACTCCAGACAGCTTTCGCTCAATTATTATTATTATTATTATTATTATTATTATTATTATTATTATTATTATTATTATTATTTTATTTTTATTATTATTATTAATTTTGGTTTTTTCGAGACAGGGTTTCTCTGTGTAGCCCTGGCTGTCCTGGAACTCACTCTATAGGCCAGGGTGGCCTCGAACTCAGAAATCCCCCTGCCTCTACCTCCCAAGTGTTGGGATTAAAGGCATGCGCCACCACTGCCCGGCTTCGCTCAATTATTTTTGTGGAAGGCCTAGGGTATTAGAGAACAAATAGCTGAAAAAACAAACAACGACCAAAAAAAAAAAAAAAAACCCGATTAGGAGACTTTAAAAAATGTCATGAAATGACAAATGTCATTTGTTGAGACAGTCTTACTATGCAAATCAGGCTAGCTTTGAATTCTCAGCGACCTCCCTCAGCTTCCTAGTTGATTGCTAAGTGATAGGCATGTGCTACAAGGCCGGGTCTATCCTGAAACTGAGGAAATGTCATAGGGAATATTGGTGAGTGGACTGAGTAAAACATTAATTCCCAAACATTAACTACCTTCTAGGTGCCGTTCTCTTTTTAGCCTTTATCTAATTTTAATGTCATAACAAGAATTTGAGACTAGAAAATAGAGGTTGGCCCGGTTGGTCCTTGAGACTTAGAAACCATCTGGCCATTGTGGCACATGTCTTTTATTTCAGCACTAGGAAGACAGAAGCAGGTGGATTCAAAGCCAGTCTGGTCTTTACATAATGTTTTAGGCCAACCAGAGTAACATGGTGAGAATTTGTCTCAAAAAAACAAAAAATACATCCTTGCATAGACATATATGTTTACCTAGTTGGCCCTCTGCATTGTTAGATTCTACATCCATGGATTCAACTAATCTCAAAAACAAAAGGAAAAAAAAAACAAAAGCCGGGCGGTGGTGGCGCATGCCTTTAATCCCAGCACTTGGGAGGCAGAGGCAGGCAGATTTCTGAGTTCGAGGCCAGCCTGGTCTACAGAGTGAGTTCCAGGACAGCCAGAGCTACAACACAGAGAAACCCTGTCTCGAAAAAACCAAAAAAAAAAAACCAAAAAAATAACCAAAAGGAAAATAAAATAAAATTTGGGAGGGTTAGCTACAGAGATGGCTCAGTTGGTAAAGGACTACCCTGCAGGGAGGAAGAGCTAAGTTCCATGCCTATCACCCACAATTCATTAGTAGTGCATGCTGGTGAACCCAGTCCTGGGGCTGGGCTGGGGAGGTGCCAACAGGAGGATCCCTAGGGTTTACTGACTAGCCAGTGAACCCTATTCATGTAGCCCCAAGTCCTAATGAGAGACCAAGTCTAAAAACACATCTGGAATAAAGAGAGACCCTGTTTCTAAGACAGCAGCAAAATACATTTGGGGCTGGGAATGTAACTCAGTGGTGAAGAACTTCACACGAGCAAGACCTTTGCTTTGACTCCCCAACACCACGGGGAACAAACCTTGGGAACAAAGTCATGTCTGTACTGAACGTGTGCAGATTTTGTGTTCTTGCTGTTATGCCCTAAACTATTTATGTAATACTTACACTGTATTAAGGAATATAGTCTGTATAGGCGCTCTAGGGTTGATTCTAAATATGTGGGGCGATATGCATATGTTATATGCAAATTCTGTGTTGTTGGCATTATTTTGTTTTTTGTTTTTAAGAGAAGGCCCCTCTACATAGTCCTGGCTTTCTTAGAATTCAATATTTAGAGGAGGCTGGCCTCAAATTCACAGAGATCCATCTGCCTTTACTCCCGATGCTGGGATTAAAGACACATGCCACCATTGTTTTAAGTTTTACACTCACACATGTTTGTTTCTGTGTGCGTCTGTGTGTGTGTCTGTGTGTGTGTGTGTGTCAACGTGTGCACGCACGTTCACGCCAAGGCTCGTGTGGAGGTCACAGGACAACTGTGGGCAGCTAAGTGTCTCCTCCCACACTGTGGGTCCCAGCCACTGAACTGAGGTTATCAGGCTTGGCCAGCAAATGATTTTAAAAGCCACCTGTCCTCTGATACTTATTTCAGCTATGAGAAGCATTGCACTTTAATGACAGTATTGAAATGCAAATCAGGTTGGAGAATGTGTTGGGACCAGCCTGTAATTCCAGCACACAGAAAGATGGAAAGCTGAGGCAGAAGGGTGTGGTTGGCCAGCTCCGGTTAGTGAGTTCCAGTCTAACTGGGACTACCTAATAGACATGGTCGCAAAAATGAACCAAAACCAGACATCATCTCAACAAAGTATAGTAAAAACAACTAAAAGACTTAGAGTCAAACCAGAGCATTTCATTCCTGTTTATTGGCATGCATAAGATTCAGGTCCAAGATATGGTGGTAGGTGTTAGGCGTGGTGAGTAGACAGGCATGGAAGGCCTGGCTCCTCCCTCACAGAATTTAGAAGCTGTAGGAATGATAAACATCCAGGAGGAGGCCTGGGATGTAGTTCAGTAGGCAGAGTGCTGCCAAGCATGCACAAAACCCAAGGTTTGCTCCCCAACAATGCATAAACGAGTCTGGCGGTGTACATCTGTAATCTCAGCACTCCAATACAGAGTTCAAGGTCACCTTTGCCTATATGGCAAGTTCAAGGCCAGCCAGACATGAAACATTGTCTTAAAAAATTAAAAAGTGCTGGGCAGTGGTGGCGCATGCCTTTAATCCCAGCACTTGGGAGGCAGAGACAG
The DNA here is from genome assembly GCF_008632895.1 of Mastomys coucha. Taxonomy (NCBI): domain Eukaryota; kingdom Metazoa; phylum Chordata; class Mammalia; order Rodentia; family Muridae; genus Mastomys; species Mastomys coucha. Next base: position 30,140,910 of record NW_022196893.1, read on the forward strand.
ACGGATTTCTGAGTTCAGGGCCAGCCTGGTTTACAGAGTGAGTTCCAGGACAGCCAGGGTTATGCAGAGAAAGCCTAACTCAAACAAAACAAAACAAAAAGTGGGGCTGGAGAGATGGCTCAATAGTTAGAGCACTGACTGCTTTTCCAGAGGTCCTGAGTTCAATTCCTAGCAACCACATGGTGGCTCACAGCCATCTGTAATGGGATCTGATGCCCTCTTCTGGTGTGTCTGAAGACAGCTACAGTGTACTCATATACATAAAATAAATCTTTAAAAATAATTAAAAAGTTCAAGGTGGCGGTGCACATCTTTAATTCCAGCATTTGGGAGGCAGAGGCAGGCGGATTTCTGAGTTCGAGGCCAGCCTGGTCTACAGAGTGAGTTCCAGGACAGCCAGAGCTACACAGAGAAACCCTGTCTCGAAAAACCAAAAATAAATAAATAAATAAATAGATAGATAGATAGATAGATAGATAAATCAATCAATAAATAAATCAATCAATGTGGGAGAAGGAAGGTGGCTGTGGATGTGAACCTGCGTGGTGTTTTCCAGCCACAAATAGTTGTGATTTCGTAAGGTTAGATTAATTGGGATAAAGCTTTTATCATTATCAATTGGTCCTTTAATTACTATATTGGCATCTCATAAACTGTGATATTATTGATATATAAATCTGATTGGTTAAAAAACAAACAAACAAACATAAATGTGTCTGCAGCTAAAAAGACCACTCAGTGGGGGGCTGGAAAGATGGCTCAGTGATTCAAAGTACTTATGGCTTTTTCAGGAGGAAAGAAGCCAGGTTTCAGCTCCCAGAGCAGGTGCCACTCCAGTTCTAGGGAAATCCAGTAGTCCTGGCCCCTTGGGGCGTTTACTCACACAAACCAACACATTGTAGTGGTTTGAATGAAAATGAGCTTTGGCTCTTTCTATTTGAATACTTGGTATCCAAGTGGTGGGACCTTTTGGGAAGAACTAGGAGATCCGGCCTTGTTGGAAGAGGCATGTTACTGGAAGTGGGCATGAGATTTCCAAAGCCCATGCCTTTCCCTCCCTCTCTCTGCTTCCTGCTTGTGGGTCAGATATAAATTCTCAGCTACTGCTCCAGAGCCATGCCTGCCTGCCTGACCCAGGCTTCTCACCACGAGGGTCATGGACCCACCGTCTGAACTCTAAAGAGCCCCCAAGAACTACTTTTTCTATAAGTTGCTTTGGTCATAGTGCCTCATCACAGCAACTTAAAACTCACCAAGATGTAAATTGGTACCAGGAAGTGGGTCCTTACTGTGACAGGCCTGACAGTGCTGATTTGGGGGGACCGCGGAAGACTTTGGGACTTTGCAGTAGAAAATTTAATGAGTGCTGTAATTGGGGCTTAACAGACAGTAGTACTGAGAGCAATGTGGACTATGGAGGCCCGGCTCCAAAGGTTCCAGAAGGAACAATATTAACACTTGGGCTAGAGACCTCATATTGACCTTGTTGTTTAGTCATTAGTTATTAGTGATCCCTCTTCTGCAGCTCTACCATGAGAGAGAACACATGAGGCCAAAAGAAACACAAAAGTCACAGATGAGCCAGGTGATGGTGGTTCACGCCTTTAATCCCAGCACTTGGGAGGCAGAGGCAGGCGGATTTCTGAGTTTGAGGCCAGCCTGGTCTACAGAGTGAGTCCCAGGACAGCCAGGGCTACACAGAGAAACCCTGTCTTGAAAAAAAAAAAAAAAAGGCACAGATGAGTGACGAGGTGACAAAGAGCATCAGGAAATGTAGATGTAGAGTTGGAGCCAAAGCTGGTGCTGAAGGAGAGACCTGGTGCAGAATATGGCAAAGAGAGTGGTGTCCCCAGACCAAGACCCCCACGCAGCTAATTCTGCAACAAAGGAGAGCAACCAATCAAATCTCATGGGAATATAATTCAAGGAAGGGGCCAGGTTCCAAACAGCCTAACTTGGCAACAATCAGCCACTTAGTTCCTTTCCTCCCTGCCCTTCCCTCCCTGCCCACTCCTCTCTTATTTTTTTTTTTAAAGATTTATTTATTTATTATATGTAAGTACACTGTAGCAGTCTTCAGACACCCAGAGGCGGGCATCAGATCTCATCTCAGATGGTTGAGAGCCACCGTGTGGTTGCTGGGAATTGAACTCAGGTCCTCTGGAAGAGCAGTCAGTGCTCTTAACCACTAAGCCATCTCTCCAGCACCACCGCCACCGCCACCACCACCGCCACCACCACCGCCACCACCGCCGCCATCACCACCACCGCCACCACCGCCGCCATCACCACCACCACCAGGCAGATGCTTCTTTGTTTAGAATCTTGAAGGACACAGGAGTAAAGGGGTTGTGGCATCTTCCTACAGGATGAACGAGAGCCACTGTGGCCAGGTGCAGGACAGTGAGTCCCTGAATGGAGGTCAGAATAGGTCATCTCACAAAGCAGCGAAAGTAAAGCCTAGATAGATAGCATTGGAGACCCCAGAATGTTAGAGGTGCCAGCGCTGTGGGATCTCTGCCAAGGAGCCCTTCAGACAGAGTGGAGCCAGGCCAAGGGAGAAAAATGCTTTGTAATCAGCAAAGCGGGAAGAGTGCAGCCACGGGCGTCCTTGGACTTAAGATACAGTCTTACAGGAGCTGGAGTTTGCCCGGCTGGGCTTCTGTCTTGCTTTGGCCCAGTGTTTCCTCACTATGTCCATGACTCACCTTTGGATTGAAAATGTATACTCTGTTCCATTATATGTTAGAAGTGTGCATTTTGCTTCTGTATTTTATTTACAGGAGGTTATAATTAAGAGATTGCTGTGAGTTTCAGAAGAGACTTTAGACTTTTAAACTACGTTGAAACTGTCAATGATTATGGGGCCTTTTTTGTTGTTGTTTGTCTGAGACAGGGATTCTCTGTCTGTCCTGGAACTCACTCTGTAGACCAGGCTGGCCTCGAACTTGGAAATCCACCTACCTCTGCCTCCCAAGTGCTGGGATTAAAGACGTGTGCCACCACTGCCCGGCCATCACCACCGCCTGCCGCCGCCCACTGCTGCCCACCGCCACCCAGTTCCATGTGGACTTTTGAGGTTGGACTGGGCTACAGATCATTCTTGTGATTTTTTTTTTTTGTGGGGTGGAGGTATTATGACATTTTTCACTTCACAGTTAGTGAAACTGATTGGGAAGGACTAGGAGGCTTGTGGCCTTGTTGGAGCAAGGATGTCACTGGGGTAGGCTTTGAGCCGGTTGTTACTCTGTCTCCAGCTTGTAGATCAGATGTAAGCTCTCAGCTGCTGCTCCAGCACCCGTGCCTGCCTGCTGCCATGCTCCCTCAGCTGCTGCTCCAGCACCCATGCCTGCCTGCTGCCATGCTCCCTCAGCTGCTGCTCCAGCACCCACGCCTGCCTGCTGCCATGCTCCCTCAGCTGCTGCTCCAGCACCCATGCCTGCCTGCTGCCATGCTCCCCACCATGATGGTCATGGACTTTAACTTCTGGAACTGTGAACCCCAAATTAAATGCTTTCTTTTATAAGTTGCCTTGGTCACATTTTTGTTTGTTTGTTTTGTTTTTAAATTAAGATTTATTTATTTATTTTATGTATATGAGTACACACTGTAGCTGTACAGATAGTTGTGAGCCTTCATCTGGCTGTTGGGAATTGAATTTAGGACCTCTGCTTGTTCCAGTCAACCCTGCCTGCTCACTCTGGCCCAAAGATTGATTTATTATTATAAATAAGTACACTGTAGCTATCTTCGGATGCACTAGAAGAGGGTGTCAGATCTCATTACCAGTGGTTGTGAGCCACCATGTTGTTGCTGGGATTTGAACTCAGGACCTTTGGAAAAACAGTTGATGGTCTTACCCACTGAGCCATCTCACCAGACCGATTGTTTTATTTTTATGTCACAGCAATAAAACAGTAATTGAGACATTCATACACATAATTTAAATATTAAAAATAAAGTCTTTTTAAAAATAAAGTAAGTCAGGTGTGGTGGCACATGCTTTTAATCCCAGTACTCTTGAGACAAGACAATCAAATCACTGTGAGTATGAAGCCAGCCTGGACTACATAGGACATCCGGGGATATAGAGAGAGACTCTGTCTCAATGAATTGATTAATTAGTTAATTTTAAAGAGAGGGCTGCAGAGGTGTCAGAGCTTTAGAGCATGCACTGCCTAGGAGCATGCCAAGGGACCTGAGCTGGATTCTCATCACCCACCTTGCACAGCTCATTGCTGCTTGCAACTTCAGCTCTAAGGGGAATCTGTGTGCATGCGCACACATGCACGAGAGCTCACACACACACACACACACACACACTCTTACACTCTCATGATTAAAGAAATAAAAATATTTAAAAAATAAATCAGTAGTAAAGTATGCCAAGCTGATTGGGGTGAGGGAGATTCATCCTACAGACCTCTCCATGGCCCTCAGAGATTGAACAATAGAGAGAGTGGCTTTGGTTTGATGTGTATCAATCTTTTTTTAAATAAATCCCAACCATGGGGTTTGATTTCACACTATTTCCTCCCCTCTTCCTCCAGTATGTGTATGTGTGTGTGAGTGTATGTGCGCGTGCGTGTGTATGATGCTGGAGATTGAACAACGGATCTTGTGAGTAAATATTGCAAGCACTCCAGTGCTGACCTACACATTAACCCAGAATGTTTCTCAAAGAGAGATCTGCATCGGAGGCTACCTTGGTCTACATGGCAAGTTCCAGGATAGCCAGTACTACACAGAGAAAACCCTGTCTCAAAAAAAAACCCAGAAAACAAACAATACCCCATCAGAATAGGGACTGCAGATCCACCACTGTCTGGATGGGCTGGGATGTGTTCCCTGGTCCACAATCCACATCACGTACACCTTGCCAGATTTTCTATTTATTTTGTCAGCTCAGATTTTGTATCTGAGCTCTAGCTCCTCTCTACTGTAATCCAGTGTTGTCCTCATGCTGGCCTTCGGTCTTCAGTCCCTGGTAGACCTTGCCACGCCCTTTCCCACCTCAGGACTCTGGATTGTCTCCTTAATCACACTCACTTCTGGCTGGCTTCCCTAGCCCAGCATGACCTTGAAAGGTCTGATCTTTCCCCCCATTTATCTCCTGGGTTAAATGTTACAGCTCACAATAGTCTCCCTCACCTCCTTCTCTAAAGCAACTTTTTAATGTTTAGATTGTTTATGTGTATGTGTCTAGGCACATTCGTGGCACTCTGAAGTCTGGAGGTCAGAGAACAACTTCCAGGAATGGCTCCCTCCTTCAGTCTTGTGGGTCTTGGGACTCATGCTCAAGTCTAAAGCCGCATCACCAGACAAGGTAACCTGTTTTCTCATGTTACCAGAAATTGCCATAATTAGATTTAACTTGTTTACATTAATTTGCTGGCCTTCTCCCATACAGACTTCTCTAGAGAAAAAAATCATGTTTGTCTTGAACAGAGTGATATCCTTAGCTTTTAACTTGCTGTGCATTCCCAAGGACAAACATTTGCAAACATAGTAAAAAAACGAAACAAAATAGCATTACTAATACTGAAAAGGTTTGGGTTCTGAGCCTACAGTCTGTTGTTCTGAGCTCTACTTCACTTTATCTCATCTTCTAGCCAGATTTTTTTTTTTTTTTTTTTTTAGCCTGTGCTGGTGATCAAATCCAGGGCCTGCTAGTACATGCTAGGTAAACATTCCAGACTGGCCTTGAACTCAGAAATCCACCTACTGAGGACAAGTGGCACCTGACTTGGGGCACATGATGTGACCCCCAAATCTAATAACACTATCTCTCCAGATCCCCAAAGGGATTTCTGCTTCCTCTGAGTTTCAAAAGTACACTGAAGCTGGGCGGTGGTGGCGCACGCCTTGAATCCCAGCATTTGAGAGGCAGAGGCAGGTGGATTTCTGAGTTCGAGGCCAGCCTGGTCTACAGAGCAAGTTCCAGGACAGCCCCTGCTTTGTAGAGAAGCCTTGTACCGGTGAACAGTGCACGAAGGTCCATGCTTTGCACTGTCCCAGGATTCTCAAACTGTTTCTCTTGCCTCCGCCGATTAAATGCTTAGAATCATGAGCACACATCCCTTCCTTCTCTTTAAATGATGTTAACAGAAACTCTCCATTTGGATTAAACCCATTTTCATTTCCTATTTGGTTCAGTGCAAGAGTGCCTGCTTGGGGGCTGGAGAGATGGCTCAGCAGTTAAGAGCACTGATTGCTCTTCCAGAAGTCCTGAGTTCAATTCCCAGAAACCACATGGTGGCTCACAACCATCTGTAATGGAAACTGATGCCATCTACTGGTGTGTCTGAAGACAACTACAGTGTACTCGCATACATAAAATAAATCTTTTTTTTAAAAAAGCGCCTGCTTGATATACACTAGACACTGATTTGCATCCTCAGTGCCAATAAAAAGACAAAGAAGGGCTGGGTATGTAGCTCAGTTGTCAGAATGATTGCCCTGCATGCACAAGGCCCTGGGCACACACACACACACACTCCTGCGCACACACACTCCTGCGCACACACACTCCTGCGCACACTCTCCTGAGCACACTCTCCTGCTTTGTTTTTAGTTTTCTTTTTCTTTTCTTTTTTTTTTCTTTCTTTTTTTTTTTTTCTTTTTGGTTTTTCGAGACAGGGTTTCTCTGTGTAGCCCTGGCTGTCCTGGAACTCACTCTGTAGACCAGGCTGGCCTCCAACTCAGAAATCCACCTGCCTCTGCCTCTCAAGTGCTGGGATTAAAGGCGTGCGCCACCACTGCCCGGCCCTGTTTTTAGTTTTCAAGACAGTTTCTCTGTGTAGTCCTGGGTGTCCTGGAACTCATAGATCAGGCTGGCCTGGAATTCACAGAGATCCATCCACCTGCCTCAGCTGCCCACATCCCAGATAAAAGGCACGCACCACCACCACCCAGCACTCTGCCTTCGTCAGTTAACCTCTTACTCTGAGCATTTGAACACAGTAGCATCCCGGGAGCAGTCAGTTGGGAGTGGCAGGGAAGACGCTCATTTGGCAACATAATGTCAACAGTAGCAGCCTGGAGATGAGCATCACTGATTTTTTCCTTGTATCAGTATTGAGTTTAGTTAAATGTAGCAACATTCACTTCTTTAGTTCAAGTTGACCCCAAAGCCATGCTTTTTTTTTTTTTTCCCACTATTGTCTGGAGTAGGAGTGGAGAATTTGGGTCTCAGGCCGAGAAACTTCTTGGGTATGAGGTTGCCGTGGTTGCCTGATTCACCGTGATGGAACACCAGGCACAGCTTCCTCCAGTAACCTCAAAACAAAATTTGACAAGCCGGCAAATGCTAGGCATGCCCTGTGGGTCACTTCCTGTTTGTTGCATTTTTCGAGCCTTACCTCCAAGGTGATGGCAAGGGCAGACAGAGTTCACAGGCGTGGCTTGACTCTCCTGATGGAGAACTCTTTGTCGGTGGTGCCATCTGCAGGGCATTAAGGAATTTGCCAGGCATTTTATGGGAATGAGGCCTTCTCACACTGAAATGTTCGTCTTGCCTTCCTTGATGAAATCTTTTTTCTCTGAATATCTACCCTGGATCACAGCGTGGATCCTCCCTAAGGCTGAGAGACCCATATTCGCTCTGTTGTTCTAACAGGCAGTGTTTAAAGCTAGGCCCAAAGCTGTGCTATGATCTCCTTCTCTGCTTGCTAATTAAACCTGTCATCTGTGAGATGAGTAACTGGAGTCCTCCCACGTTAACGAGGACCTCAGGCGGAAGGTGAAGAATGCTAAGCCCTAAACCCATTTTAGCATGGTGGGGGTTTTGTTGTTGTTGTTGTTTTTGTTTTGGTTTGCTTTTAGCAAATGTTAAGGCTAATGACAACTTAAGTTTGATCCCCATAATCCATGTGGTGGAAGAAGGGAACCATCTCTGGCTTCCATGCCTACGGAGCCTAACAGGGTCTTGTTAACTCCTTGCTCATAAGGCATAATGGAAATCTGCAGTGCAAAGGAAGAAGTGGGCCCAGAAGGTACTGGGGCTTCAAGACAGAACCAGAGCCAAGGCTCTCTCTGACCCTTAACCTTCCGGACTCCCATTCTTCAGAAGTGCTTAAAGAGATGAGAGATGGAAGGAGAATGTGGGAGTTTTATAAACCTTTAAAATGCACATTGACCATAAACAATAAAGATATTAAGATGGCCACAGACACTTGTACTTGCCTGTAATCCTAACATTTGGGAAGCTAAGGCCAAAGGACTTCCATAAATAAATTAAAAAAAAAAAAAGCCAGATGTAGTAGCAGCAGATGCCTTTAATCCCAGCATTTAGCCAGAGGCAGAGGATCTCTTTCTGTGAGTTCCAGGCTAGCCTGGTCTACAGAGCTGGACAGCCAGGGCTACACAGAGAAACCCTGTCTTGAAAACCAAAAACAAACAAGACTCTCAAACAGCAACTCCAACAGACTGGGCTTAAGAGAGAAATAATCATGGCTGAAGAACTCTGCAGCCTTCGGTGGGCCGCAGCCTTCACCGGGCACTGCACCCTAAACAACTGTCTGCTCATGTCCTGCCTCTACCTCCTGAGTCCTGCCTGAGATTATAGGCCTTAGCCACCATCCAGGATGGATGCATGACTAGGGACCAAACCCAGGGCTTCATGAACGCTGGGCAAACATTCTACTAAACTAAGCTACAAATGCAATGCACTTCTGCATCCCCCAAGTTGTTACTTTGAGACAGGGTCTAGGTAGTCCTGGTGGTCCTGGAACTCACAGTATAGAAGAGGCCTGACTTGAACTCAGAGATTCACCTGCCCCCTGCCTCTTGCATGCTGAGATTAAAGGTGTGTGCCACCACACCTGGCAAATCACCCTTGTGATGATGTTCTTTGTGTGTGTGTGTGTGTGTGTGTGTGCTCATGTGTGGAGCCAGAGGTCAACCTCAGTGTTGTTTCTCAGTTGTCCACCTTGTTTCAGGTGTTTTAGACTTACACAGGCGCCAGTAGACACTGGGGTCAGAGCTCCCTAGAGCTGGAGATGGTAAAATAAGATGTGGGTGCTTGGATGAACTTGGGTCCTCTGCAAAAGGACTATATCCGCTAGGCCATCTGTCAGCCTCCACATTTTTTGTTTTTAAAAAAACTCATTTTTTTTTTTAGATATTTTCTTTATTTACATTTCAATTTTATTGTTGTGTTTTTGTTTGTTTTTCAAAACAGGGTTTCTCTGAGTAGCCTTGGCTGTCCTGGAACTCACTCTGTAGACCAGGCTGGCCTCAAACTCAGAAATCTGCCTGCTTCTGCCTTCCAAGTGCTGGGATTATAGGCGTGCGCCACCAATGCCTGCTACATTTCAAATTTTATCCCCTTTCTTCATTTCCCCTCTGAAACCCCACCATCCCATCCTCCCTCCCCTGCTCACTAACCCACCCTCTCCTGCTTCCCTATCCTGGCATTCCCCTACACTGGGGCATGGAACCTTCACAAGACCAAGGGCCTCTCCTTAAATTGACATGCCACAAGGCCATCCTCTAGTAATATGCGGCTGAGTGAGTCCTTCCTTGTGTACTCCTTGGTTGATGGTTTAGTTCCTGGGAGCTCTGCAGGTAGTGGTTGGTTCACATTGTTGTTCCTCCTATGAGGCTGCAAACCCCTTCAGCTCCTTGGGTCCTTTCTCTAGCTTTCATTGGGAACCCTGTGTGCAGTCCAATGGTTGGCTGTGAACATCCACTTTTTTCTTTTCGAGACAGGGTTTCTCTGTATAGCCTGGCTGTCCTGGAACTCAATCTGTAGACCAGGATAGCCTCGAACTCAGAAATCCACCTGCCTGTGCCTCCCAAATACCTAACCCTAACCCTGATTTGTCAGGCACTGGCAGAGCAGAGCCTCTCAGGAGACAGCTGTATCACGCTCCTGTCAGCAAGCCCTTGTTGGCATCCACCATAGTATCTGGGTTTGGTTTTTGACAACCTCACTGGGAGGTGAGGCTTGACTGGGTTAGACTTGCTGCACAAGGGGAATTTCTCTGCTTATTCTGCACCAGCATTAAGCATAAGCCACCATACCTAATTTGTTTGCTCTTCTTGTGAGATCCTTACAGCCCAGGCTGGCCTTGTATTCCTGACTCTCCAGCTTTTATTTCTGGCCTTTGACCCCACACTTGGGAGGCGAAGCAGCCCTGGGCTATTTACCAAACGGGTAACAAGGCCAGCAACAGGTAACAGACATCTCAAGATAAAGAGTGGAGTATACCAGCAGTTTATCACTTGTCTTGCATGTCCAAGGCCTTTTGTTCAACCAAACACCAAATACCCCAACACAGAGTGGTCTAAGTGGAGGACTTGTAACATTTACCAATGCTCCCACATCCTGTAATGCCATCCCTACCAGCACACGTGGTCTTCCTTTGGTTTTCATAGTAGGAAAGGACCAGTTAAATGTCACCCTTGTGGACCTGGCCTCCTGGTAAGCCTTCATACCACCCTCATATTTGCAGTCCACAATGCTCATACTCTCACGCCCAGCCCTGGCTGGCAGGCCTCAATGGAGATTTTAAAGGACTGCACCACAAACAGCCTTAAGGATCTCTTGGCAAATGCTCTTAATACCGCAGGGTTGGCGAAGCTAAGGTGCCACAGAGACCCCCTCAGTCTCCTGCTCCCCCGGTACACAAGCAGCAATGAGTCACCTGAGCCACCTAGGCTCAACTGGGATACAGGAGGCAGATCTCAAAAAATATGCAGAAACAATTCTTTTCTTAAAGCTTTTACTTTGAGACATCATGGAAAACGTTAAGAGGTACACATGGAGAAGACATGATCACAGAATGGAAACAACACAGAAGCATCAATGCCTGCAGCTAATGCTGGAGCTGGAGTTTGACATGATACAGGAGCTAGAGGAATGGATTTAGTATTCCTCTCCTTCTTCCTCACCCTCGCCTTCCACCGAATCCACACCGACCTCCTCATAATC
>NW_022196893.1:30153424-30166323 GCF_008632895.1 Mastomys coucha
AGGCATTGCCGATCTGGACACCAGCCTGGCCAACGTGGATGGAGATGCACTCACGCTGTGGAAGGGAAGGAAAAGAGAGAAAAAAAAATGTATTAGCAATGTGGCAAGTAACTGGAATTCTTAGTACCACAATGTGATTAATTGGACAACATTACACACACACCTAGGTATGATTACTGCTTTCTCTTCTTGAAAACCAATATACAAAGGCCCTTCATCTACCCTGAGTTCTGCTTTTGCTCTGGTGTCCAGATTTCAGAACATCTAGGAACAGGAAGCATGTGGCTGGAGCAGGGAGGGGAGGTGCCTGGCTGCGGGGACAAGGGTAAGGGTTCTCAGACACGTGCTAAAGAAGCTGCGTGGAGAGCATGCCCCTTGAGCTGCCTGGAGGCTGTTGGCTTTCAGTTTCCTCAGTTTGGAAGCTGAGACCTCAACCCCTCCCATCCGTCCTGATTCAGCAAAGGATTATCCACTGCCCAGATCCGATTTCAGTTCCCTCAAAACACTTCAATGTCATCATCTGGTCCCACACAAATTTCTACCTGGAGACAGTCGAACCTCTTGCTTTTGGAAAACTAAGATTCATGGCATACTGTTGAAATGTTCCCCATATTGCTTATGGCTTTCACTAAAAACAAAAACGTCGCGGCTGAGATCGCAACCCGGCCATAGCTGGTTTAGAATGGTGGAGATCCTATGTTTGACCCGGAGCTCAAACCTCGGATCCTACTGTAGACACACCCTAAACGAATTAAAGCCGCAGTGCCTCAGCGCGCAAGCGCACACTGCGGAGGCCCTTCCCGCCGCTCTCAGGCGGGAACCTAACGGCCGCGCATGCGCCTTTCGTCTCCGGCGCCTTCCCGCCCCCGCCTTTTCTCACCGAAGAGGAAGTGAGGGCGGGGCGGAGCTGCGCGCGCGCCCGCAAAGCTGCGAGCCAGGGAGGGATGGGGGAAGGGCCCGCGCGGGAAGCCTGCAGGCTGAACGCGCCATGCTGCACGGTCTGCCCTGTGCAGGGCGTGACGCCTGGAGACCCGACTCCAGGGAGATCCGAGGGCGCCCCTTTTCCCACCAACCCGGGACGTACGTCCCCAGCAGCACGGGCCCCAAGCTCTCCCGCACGCCCACCCCTGGGTCACAGCCCCGGGGGCGAGCTCCTTCCTCCCCTCCGTCTCCCCTCCGCACCCCACTCGGGCCCGCACTCACCATGATAGCAGCGGGTTAGAAGGCGAGGGTGATAGCGAGAAGCAGACACCGGGTCCCGGTTACCGTTCCCGACAACTAAGAGTCGAGGTAAGTAACGCAATGAGGCGGAGGCGCCCGCGCCGGAGCCTCTTAAGTAGCATCCGGGGAGGGGCGGGCGCGACCGCCGGCCACGGTCCCACCCCGGACCGGCCGCGGCCATTGGGCGCCCGGCCTGACCGCCGCAGAGGCGGGCTCGGCTCGGAGCCCCCTCCCTGCGCGGGGCGGGGCCGGTGGGGCGCGCGCCGTGCCGCAGACCGGGGCGCGCCGCTGCAGTGCGGGGCGACCGCCGCAGAGTCCGCGCGGGCGCGCCCTGGGACTTGGGGAGTGTCCGCAGTTTTAGAAGATGAAACTGCAGCGTGGTGATGTGCTTGTGGTCCGATAGCCCAGTTGGTTGGATTCATGTGGCCACACTGGATGAGGGAGTTTTTACCTTGCTCCTTGCTTCCTTTAAAGGCTCTGCATTCTGTCCTTAACCTGCTCTGAAAGTCCCGTATGAAGGCGAGTAGCCATACTTGATATATTGTAATGACTCGTTTCTCGAATCTAAGGGGATCAAGTACTGGAAGCATTTTCAGTCACCCAAGGGACGGTAGTAGTTAAGCACGTAATATTGAGCTTGTTAAAATAAGGGCAGACTAGGCCCCATCTTTAGACTACTAACTTAATGGATAACCTAAGTAAGGGCTCTTTCAAAAGATTTCTAAAACATTTGAGATAGTAGCTAAATTGGACACGTGAGGCGAAACTAGAAGGGAGATGTCTCACAGAAGAATAGTAGGGATTTCTTGTTAAGTTTCCTGAAAGAAAACGTTTGGCGTTGTGTGGAGTACCAGACTATAGTCTACCAGCGAGTTGATTTCAGGACCATAAACTACTGTTCATAAGGAGATCAGGGCTAACGTGTGGCGTTAAAATTGCCCTCACAGAAACACACTGCAATTACTGAACTATTCAAGATGTCCTCCTGGCAGCGGCAGCATGGAGCACAGAATCCTCTGCAGCTGTGCAGCCCGAGAACGCCCCCTTTCAGATCCTCAGGCGTCTCTTAGTCAGGTGCCCTGGGATTCTTGTCTTAGTGCTGCTGAACAGAATTCCAGGAGTCACTGTAAAGGAATGCCGTAGCCAGTCAATTAGGAGCGGGCGAGTTGAGAGCAGAGCGCCTGGCGTTAGAAGAGGAGGGTCTGGAAGCGCTTCAGCGCAGCCATGTGGGTAACTTGGGGGTCGAGGAAATGGCTCAGTTAGGACCTGAGCTTGATTCCCCAGAACCCAAAGGGCGTAAGCAACAGTCATGGTGGCTCGTGCTTGTATTGCCAGTGCTGCAGAGACAGGCAGGCCCCAGAGGCTTAGCGGCCAGCCCTTCTGGACTAATTCCAGGTCATTGAAACCATGTATCGAAAACAAGCAAACAAGGGGGAAAACAGAAGTACACCCATATAGAAATTGGTAAGTGTGATAAATTTAAAACAAAAGCCCTGAAGTTGATCTCTGGACTTCACATGCATGCTTACACACATGATACTCATCTTTATGCCATGTACACACGTACACACACTCACACACACCAAAATATAGATGTAATTTGCAATTAACACGGAGGGAGAAGGAAACATGATCTCATTTCCTTGTCAAAAAGCTTTCTGGTTTTGTTTTTTTTTTTTGCAACAGTGTTTCATATAACCCAGGCTACCTCAAATTCACGTAGAGGTCGGCTTTGAAACTCTTCCTGATCCTCCCGTCTCCACCTTCCAAATGCTAGGATTACAGAGACCCACCAGTCAGCCTAAATTTTCCATGTGGTGGTGACTGATCGTTTGTTTCAAATACTCCAATTTGCTCTGAAACTTACTTGGCCAAGAATGACATTGAACTCTTTGTTTGTTTCTTTGTTTCCTTGTTTGATTTTCTTTGAAATAGTCTCACTATGTTGTTGTATGAATTCACGATGTAGACCAGGGTAGCCTCAAACCTGCAGAGATCTGCCTGCCGCTGACGCTTGAGCACTGAAAGTCAAGGCACCTGCCACCATGTCTGGCAACTTTTTACTTAAGATTTAGGGAGAGAGGGGGTGGGGGAGGGAGTGTGTGTATGTGTGTGTGTGTGTGAGAAGGGGGGAGAGGGAGAGGGAGGGGGGGCATGGGGGTTTGTGCACATGCCGCAGTATACACTGGGAGTTGGAGAACAACTGTTAAGAGTCAGTTCTCAGTCCATTTGTTCCCAGAATTGAATTCAGGAAATCAGGCTTGAGGCAAATGCTTGACCCTCTGAACCATATGGCCCCAACACAAACTTTAAAGAACTTTTTATTATGTGTGTGTGTGTGTGTGTGTGTGTGTGTGTGGTATATGCCACAGAGCACATGAAGTCACAGGACAATTGGCAGGGATCAGCTGTCTCTTTTTCCTTGTGAGACCCAGAGATCCAGCTCTCATGGGGGCAGCATGCAGTGAGGGCAAGGGATGGATGTGTATGAATTGAACCCAATGACTCATAGGGCAAGTACCCTACCACTAGAACTCACTGTATAGCCCAGGCTGACCCTATCCTCTACCTCAAACATTCAAGTATTGGGATTGTAGGAATGAGTTAGCATTCTCAGCTTCATTAACTTTCATTTGTGGAGGTCTGGTCTCAAGCTTGGGCTGTAGCTGATACTAAACTGCTGATCCTCCTGCCACCGCTTTCCGAGTGCTGGATGTCTTAGTTAGGGTTTCACGGCTGGGAACGGACACCATGACCAAGGCAACTCTTATAAAAGACAGCATTTAACTGGGGCTGGCTTATGGGTTCAGAGGTTCAGTCCATTATCATCATGGTGGGAACATGGCAGCGTCCAGGCAGGCCTGGCACTGGAAAGGAGCTAAGAGTACTACAACTTGTTCTGAACATAAACAGAAAACTACTGTCTTCCAGGCAGTTAAGAAGAGGGTCTCGGGCTGGCAAGATGGCTCAGCGGGTAAGAGCACTGACTGCTCTTCCGAAGGTCCTGAGTTCGGATGCCAGCAACCACATGGTGGCTCACTACCACGTAATGAGATCTGACGCCCTCTTCTGGTGTGTCTGAAGACAGCTACAGTATATTACGCCTTTCGCCAGAGCGAGCAGGGTCGTCCTGAGTTCAATTCCCAACAGCCACATGAGATGGCTCATGGTCATCTGTACAGCTACAGTGTACTCATACAAATAGAATAAATAAATAAATCTTAAAAAAAAAAAAGAGGAGGGTCTGAAATCCCACCCCCACAGTGACACAGTTCCTCCAACAAGGCCACACCTCCCAATAGTGCCAGTCTCTGGGTTAAGCATGTTCAGACCACCGCTCTGCGGTTCCAGGTGTAGAGCACCTTGTCTTTATGCAGTGTGTGAGAGCACCGTCAGCCATTAGGAGGCTACATCTTTCGTTTTTTTGGAGACTGTTTCTATGTGTTGCCAGGCCTTGAACTCAGAGATCTGCCTTCTCTACCCCTCGAGTGCTGGGATTAAATGAATTTTTTTTTTGTAACTAAAAGAGCTAACAATTTTATTTTCACGTCCACAACTATAAATTAAAATTGCTGGGGCTGAAGAGTTGGCTCAGTGGTTAAGAGCGCCTGTTGCTCTTGCAGAGGACCCAGGTTCAGTTCCTAGCACTCATGTGGTGGCTGGCTCCTAACTATCTGTAACTCTAGTTCCAGGGGGTCTAGTGCTCCCTGACCTCCAGGCACATCAGGCACAAACGATGCACAAACACACAACTAACTACACGGTAACTGCATGTTTCAGCCCACTTCTCTTTGACAGGAGCATGAGCATGTCCTCCTCGTCATGCTACTGAAGTCAGTCAGGCACAGCACCATGATGCACCGATGAAACAGAAGAGATTATATAGAAGTGATAGAGAACACTACCATCACCACCTCTCTTATGCCGAGTCATGCAGAGTCATCCCTGGTCACATTGGTAGCATCCTGTGACAATTGGGAGATCTCATCGTCGGAGGTCTATCTCAGACACTTCTAATTCACTTAGAGATGACACAGTGGTGGTTTGAGCACACTTGTCTAACAGTGCCAGGGAGTGTGCCGAGGAGTGGCACTGTTAGAAGGTGTGGCCTTTTGGAGGAGGTGTGTCACTGTGGGGGTGGGCCATGGGACCCTGCTGCTAACCATGTGGGAGCCAGTCAGTCTTCTGTTTGTCTTTGAAAAGAGCCGTAGAGCTCTCAACTCATCCTGCACCATGCCTGCCTGGACACTGCCGTGCTCCCACCCTGATGATAATGGACTGCACCTCTGAACCTGTAAGCCAGCCACAATTAAATGTTGTCCTTATAAGAGTTACCTTTGTCATGGTGTCTGCTCATAGCAGTAAAACCCTAAGACAGGCACACACTCCTTTTTTTTTTTTTTTTTTTTTTTTTTTTTTTTTTTTTTAATTTTTATTTTTAAGACAGGGTCTCTGGCTGTCTTGGAATCCACTCTATTGACCAGACTGGCCTTGAATTTGGAGATCCACCTGCCTTTGGCTCCTGAGTGCTGGGATTAAAGGCTGTGCCACCACTGCCTGGCTTAGTACATACGTTTAATCTCAGTTCCATAGAAGGCTGAGGCAGGAAGACAGTAAGTTTGAGACCAGCTTAGGCAATGTAGTATGTTCCTGTTTCACAGAATAAGTGGGGTCATGTGATGGTGAAATGGGTCCTTTACGGGACCAGTCACTAAGGAGGAGGGGAACATTATCAGAAACCTCCCCCGAGGTGACTTCTTTTTATATCCCATTGGTTAAATCCAGGTTCAGTTCTGAAGGAGGAGGCTAGGAAGGCAAGTGTTGGGAAGTGAGAGTTTGCTCTAATTTATCCCCAGGAATGGCCACCGACTCCCTTTCTCTCAGCTGCAAAGCATGAGCAGAAGGCTGATTAGACACTTACTGTGGCTTAGATCTTGAACGTCTCTTAGACTTCCGTGTTTTGAAGGCACGATTCCCAGCCGGTGGCACTGCTGGGTAGTAGTAGAACTTTTAGGAGGTAGGAACTGATGGAAGGAAATTTCAGTCAGTGGGAAGGGGGTGACTTAGAAGGGGACACAAGCACGTGGACCCTTGTCTTCCTGTCTTTCCCTTCCTGGCTATAAGCTACCTCTGTGAGGTACTGCAAACATGGGTGAACTGATGCCCTAAGCAGTTGCATCCCCGAAAAGGTCAGCCCCGTCTACGGGAAGTCTCACAAACAGTGTAGAGGTCCCACAGAAGCTGCACTTCTGGAGCGCGCTTGCAGTTTACATGTGCACCCCCTCACTCACTCTCAGACTCTGTGTTTAAATATATATAAAATAAAATACAGTCCCAGTGAAGTAAAACTCACTGGGTTGGGAGATGATGAGTCAGCAAAGTGTCCCACAACTGTGAGGACCTGAGTTCTCTGTCCACTAGCCACATCAAAGCTGGCCCTGCTAGTGTGCATCTGAGACCCTCAGTGTGGAAAGAGGAACTGCGGGACAAGTATCCTGGTGCTCTCTGGGTAGCGATACTAACCGAATCTATGAGCTCTTACGTTCAGTGAGAAAACCTTGCCTAAGAAAATACTGTGTCAGGGTTGGAGACATGGCTCAGTGGCTGAGAAAGCCTGAATTCAGTTCTGCACACTCTTATCAGGTGGCTCACGACTGCCTGTTAACTTCAGCTCCAGGAGATCCGATGCCTCTACCTCCAAGGGCACCGCATTCATGTGCATATGCCCACGTGGAAGCACACACAAACACAGAACTAAAAAATAAAATGAAAGGTAGTGGTGCATGCCTCTGATCCCAGCACTCAGGAGGCAGAGGCCAGCCTGGGCTTCAGAGTGCATTTGGGGTCGGCTGGGGCTATGTAGAGAGACACCCACCCTGTCACAGAGAGAGGGGGGGGAGGGAGAGGGAGAGGGAGAATGAGAGGAAAGTAGAGAGAGAGACTGAAGAAGATCCCCTCTGTAGACCTCTGACCTGCACACATGCATGAGTATACATACCCATATAAACATACAAGCACATGTATGTATATATATACACACACACACACACTAATTGCTCCTTAGTCTCCCTTAATAACAGCCCTAATTTTGTGAGGAGCAGGGTTCTATATATTGGCCATGTCTGTGTGGGTACTTAGTGGAAGCCATTTGGTGGTGTTTATCAGACAGTTTTGAGAGCCAGATGGGTGACCAGCACTTAGTAGGGAGGTAGATTTCTGTCTGAAAAACAAAAAGAAAACTGTTCCTGCCGGGCAGTGGTGGCACATGCCTTTATTCCCAGCACTTGGGAGGCAAAGGCAGGCGGATTTCTGAGTTCGAGGCTAGCCTGGTCTACAGAGTGAGTTCCAGGACTGCCAAGGCTACACAGAGAAACCCTGTCTCAAAAAAAAAGAAAAAGAAAAAGAAAGAAAACTGTTCCTAACGCATATATGTCTCCTGTGTTTTCTTGCCTAGAGTGTGGATCGGTGACAACCATGAGCACAAGGCAAGCCTAAGTCACATGCTAACAATGGAGGAAGAGAGAACATAGGTCCCGTGACGTTGCCAAGCTACAAGAAAGAGGCCTTGGCCTGCTGCATTGGCTGGGCACATTCATAATAAATTCAGAGTTACCAATACTGCATCGATGACACAATAGGGAAAGGAGTCAAAGCCTTTCCCCTTGGTGACATTTAACCAAGAGTGAGCCCAGACTTTGAATTCTCTGCTCTGTTCTTCCTGTGTCTTCTGTGTCCTCTGTCTGTCCTGAGTGCTGTCCCGTGTCTGTGCTCCTGTGTGGGAAAGGAATGGAGGGTACTTAATAAAAGTTGTTAAGAGTTTTAGGGTGAATGAGGTCACTGACCCAGATAACAAATGTTGTCAAGCAACATCATTGTGCGGCTTCGGCATTTACTGTGGATATTTGTTTCATAAAGTTGCTTTTTGCCTACTTGCTGTTTTTAGGATTTATCACTATAATGTACACACACACACACACACACACACACACACACACACGAATCAGGGGCAGCAGGAGTTTTAGGTTGTAAAAAATAACTACATTGGAAATCCAAGGCAAAAAACTTTGATTGTTCTCAGGTTAAACTGACTGAGTTCCCAGCACAACATACACCTCAAGGGGTATTACAAACACTGGCCATGAGGTCCAGCAGGAGTTCTAGTCCTTTAGAATGAATATAAGAGATATTTCTACAAAACTGAATGGCCATAGGCTGCCTGCCTCTGGAGTTCTCATTGTAGAAGGAAACAGTTTGTTTAGGAGTTTGGTGTGTGGTGAGGCGTATTTGTAGCTAATGGAAACTCACCAGTGTATAGCCCATGTGGCTCACACTGTCGGCCAGCCCCTGAGGAAGCAGAAGCAGGTAGATGGATATTTGTCCAAAGACAGGGTGGTTACATAGTTCTAGATCAGCCAGGACTACTTGGTGAGACTTTGGGACTTTTGTTTTGTTTCGATAGCCCTGGCTATCTTGGAACACTATGTAGACTGGGTTGGCCTTGAATTCCTTGAATTTGAGAGTTCTCCACCTCCCAAATGCTGGGACTAAAGATTAAAGGCCCAAAGACAGGGTGGTTACATAGTTCTAGATCAGCCAGGACTACTTGGTGAGACTTTGGGACTTTTGTTTTGTTTCGATAGCCCTGGCTATCTTGGAACACTATGTAGACTGGGTTGGCCTTGAATTCCTTGAATTTGGGAGTTCTCCACCTCCCAAATGCTGGGACTAAAGATTAAAGGCGCCTGACCCAGCATCCTAGCCTGAGACTGTGCAAAACAAAAACTAAGCAAAAACCCTCAAGATAAAACACAAGCATAATTTTAAATAAAGCCTTGAGAGATGTTTTCTAAATAATTTTCATCCAGATTAGTGGGTCTAACTTTTTGGAGTCTGGTACCAGTGTATTTATCTTCTCCACATGTGTGTCAGTCCTTTTCTGGAACCTGTTTGGTAACAGGTAACTCCAAAACTTAAAACAACTATTCATAAATAGGAAAATATTATTCCTCTTGATTCCTTGTGTAATCTGCCACCAATGGGAGGTCTCCAGTGACAGATGTCTTGGGCTCTTGTCCCTTGCTGGATGAGATAGGGTGCTATTTCTCCACATCACCTCTCTTTCCCTCCACATGTTCTCTTATCCCTTGGTAATCTAGCTGGAGCCTCTTTGCAGGTGGCTTGCTTTTAAAAGAATGAGAACAGAGCTGCAGGCGTCTTAAGGGCTTGACCTGGACCTGGCACACGTTCCCTCCTACTGCAGGCTAGCAGTCAAGTGTACCAAGCACTTAGACACAGCTTCAGCTACAAAACGGCCTGGACCTGGCACACGTTCCCTCCTACTGCAGGCTAGCAGTCAAGTGTACCAAGCACTTAGACACAGCTTCAGCTACAAAACGGTGAGTCACAAGGCCGAAGGCACCAAGATGCGTCATTGTCCTAAAACTGCAGTCACTTGAGTTCCTTGGAACGAAGCCTTGGAAGACAGACAGACACACAACCCCCCGCACCTCCCGCTCCCCATACACACCAGATCACATGAAGGTGGTGCAGTGTCCTGGTACAGAAGTGATGATTAACAACAAAAGATGAGAATAGCAGCTGGTCCTCTCTGGAACTGGAATTACAATTGTGAGCTGCCATGTGGGGGTGCTGGGAATTAAACCTGGGTCTTCTGGAAGAGCAGCCAATGCTCTTAACCACTGAGCCATCTCTCCAGCTTGAGTCCCTAAGACTCTTAATTCTGAATATGTCTTTCTTCCTGCCCCAGATCTTTGCTTAAAGCTGAGCTTGTACCAGTACCCTGGAGATGAACTCGGGGTTACTGCGTTCCCTTTCTGTGTTCCCCCCAGGCCCCCGATTCATGAAACAACCTTTCCCTGATTCACACCATTATTCCCGGCTTTAGTGGTGACACTGGGGTGAGCAACCAGGCCTGGCTCCTTAGGGATGCTGGGGCCAAGGCTTCTGTTCTCAGACTCTTGCTTAGAACTTGGCTGAGTCACAAACCTGGGAGCCTCAGCCATTAGTAACAACCACGAAAGAATGGGAAAGATCGAATGGTCCCATAGAAGTGTTGGGATCACTGGGTTGTTTTTTTTTAAGATTTATTTATTGGGTTGTTTTGTTTTGTTTGTTTTCGAGACAGGGTTTCTCTCTGTAGCCCTGGCTGTCCTGGAACTCGCTCTGTAGACCAGGCTGGCCTCAAACTCAGACATCTGCCTGCCTCTGCCTCCCAAGTGCTGGGGTTAAAGGCATGCGCCACCACTGCCCAGCTTTTTATTTGTTTTATGTAAGTATACTGTCGCTGTCTTCAGACACACCAGAAGAGGGCATCAGATCCCATTACAGATGGTTGTGAGCGAGCCATCATGTGGTTGCTGGGAGTTGAACTCAGGACCTCTAGAAGAGCAGTCAGTGCTCTCAACCACTGAGCCATCTCTCCAGCCCAGAATCACTTTTATTATAGGGACATTTTCTTTTCTTTTGACTTGGGAAAGATTACTGCTTCTTTCATTTGATAATGCAGAGGAACAAATGTTCATGCACTGCGGGCTTGAGAGACTGACTTAAATTCCCTAACTTGGTTGTCCTGGCTATTCCAGGTCACCTTGGAGGCCCTTTGGAGCTGTTTGGACATCTGCCATTTGCCCTGAAATACTGTCTCTTTTGCTCTAGGGTTCTTTTGAACTATTTGAGTATCCACTGTTTGTCTAACAGGCCTTGT
Source organism: Mastomys coucha (assembly GCF_008632895.1). Classification (NCBI taxonomy): domain Eukaryota; kingdom Metazoa; phylum Chordata; class Mammalia; order Rodentia; family Muridae; genus Mastomys; species Mastomys coucha. Next base: position 30,164,370 of record NW_022196893.1, read on the forward strand.
CTTTGGGTTCTTTTGAGCAAATCTGAGGTCATTTGAATTATTTGGGCATCTGCTAAAGGTGCCAGGGAAGCTTGGACTCTAGCCACCCCCACCCCCATCCACCCCAAGACAGGGATTCTGTGTATACCACAGGTTGTCCTAGAATTCCCTTTGTAGACCAAGCTGGCCTTGAACTCACAGGGATCCATCTGTCTCAGTCACTGGAGTACTGAGTTTAAAGGCACGGCTACCACCACCTGGCCATACCTAGACCTATAACGAACAAAACTGGACAGTAAAGGTCTTGATGTTTCTACCTCCTGTAATTAGTACTTTTTGTTTTGTTTTGTTTTTGATTTTTGTTTTTTCGAGACAGGGTTTTTCTGTATAGCCCTGGCTGTTTTGGAACTCATCTGTAGACCAGGCTGGCCTCGAACTCAGAAATCCACCTGCCTCTGCCCAAGTGCTGGGATTAAAGGCGTGCGCCTCCACTCTTTATATGTGCATGTGCTTCAGCCGTTACAACCTGTCCCTTCTCGTGTATTAGTTTGTCACCAGGCCTAGTCACCTAGAAAGCCAGCTTAGCAGACACCCCAGTGCTCCCGAGATTGAGGAATTGGAACAGGTATTTAGAAGCTCCTTTTGTTACAAGCTATTGGCTCCTCAGCTCCTCACTAGGGCCACACCACAAAGCTGACAGCAGGAAGCTAACTCCCTGTCTTAAACCTGCATCACTTTGGATTCCAGAAGAGTAAACCATCAGCCAGCCTCTCCCCCACCCAGCCCCACCCTCCCCACGTTGGCTCTCCCACGCCTCATACAGAGTTACTTAACAAGGGCAAAGCTGCACTCTAGAGCAGAAACAAAATCATCTTGTAGAAACTAGTGATGCAGATGAACAGCTTATCAGCCGCCCTCCAGGACCAGAGCTAAGCTGATAGATGGACCATACCTTCACCAAGACGGCTTAATTCTCATACTTGTTGCTCATAGCCCAGTTCTGTGTTGACCCTAAAGTTTGTTCCTTCCCAGTGCGTCAGTTAAATGCATGTCCTCTGCTCTCTCACCATCGTTTGTCTCTGGTTGGCATATTGGGACAGGTATGGGAGGCTAGCTGAGGCGGTGCTGCTCAAGCTGGGACTGCCTCTGCAGGAGCATCACGTATGCACACACACTAATGAAAAGCTAAAAACACCTTATTCAGCCCCACTTATCAAGTTTGTTCTGAGAGGCCAAATATTGGGAGTTCAGACTCCATTTTAGAGAACCTGACCTAAGTTTGAACTCAAGTAAACTAACAGGCTGGTACCTAGCATTAGTTTCCAAGTTGCCCCCCAACAAAACCCGAGCCTAGCTCCAGTCTCTAGGCTAATCCCCAACAAGACCAGTATCTCCAGGTTACACCTTCAACAAGACCAGTGTCTCCAGGTTGTTCCCCTGTCAAACCTGCACCCCAGGTTACAAGCCCACTCCCTGTCTAATGACCACCAATGCAGAGGGGAGCAGAAATTAAGTTTATGATATGCCTCCCAGCACCAGCCAATTATGTTAAAGGCCACAGGAGCTTTCCAATTAGATGCTTGCACACTCACCCCCACTTGCTGCTTACTATAAGTCTTGCTCTGATAGACATTCGGGGCTGCCCCACCACCAAAACCATCCTTTGTGACAGCAGTTCGTTGTGTGTGGGGGGTGTCCAAGCTAGCTCGAATAGAATAAAGACTTGCTGTGAGTTGCATCCTGTTTGTTTTGGGGGGATCACTAATATCTCCCTCACACTACAGTACTACTTCTCTATACTATGGATTGAGGGCTCTAAACCATTTAGGGACATTCCAAATCAAAATTACAGTTCACTCTGGAACCACAGTCAAAATGTGGGAGTGGCAAGTGAGGAAAATACTTACTGAAGTTTATGCACTATGGTGTTTCTCCATTTTTTTTTCCAATTACTTTTTTTTCTTTTTTTTTTTTT
>NW_022196893.1:30167115-30169559 GCF_008632895.1 Mastomys coucha
CACCAGAAGAGGGCATCAGATCTCATTACGGATGGTTGTCAGCCACCATGTGGTTGCTGGGATTTGAATTCAGCACCTTCAGAGCAGTCAGTTCTCTTAACTGCTGAGCCATCTCTCCAGCCCTCCAAGGCAACGCTTATAAGGACAACATTTTTTTTAAAAGATTTATTTATTTTATTTATATGGGTACACTGTAACTGTCTTCAGACACACCAGAAGAGTACATCTGTTTTATGTGTATGAGTATATATGAGTACACTGTCTTCATGCACACTAGAAGAGGGCATCAGATCCCATTACAGATGGTTGTGTGCCACCACGTGGTTGCTGGGAATTGAACTCAGGACCTCTGGAAGAACAATCATTGCTCTTAACTGCTGAGCCATCTCTCCAGCCCAAGGACAATATTTAATTGGGGCTAGCTTACAGATTCAGAGGTTCAGTCCATTATCATCAAGGTGGGAGTATGACAGCATACAGGCAGGCATGGTACAGGAGGAGCTGAGAGTTCTACATCTTCATCTGAAGGCTGCTAGCAAAATACTCACTTCCAGGCAGCTAGGATGAGGGTCTTAAAGCCTATGCCCATAGTGACACACCTACTCCAATAAGGCCACACCTTCTAATCGTGCCACTTCCTGAGTCAAGAATATACAAACTGCCTAGCAGTGGTGGCGCACGCCTTTAATCCCAGCACTTGGGAGGCAGAGGCAGGCGGATTTCTGAGTTCGAGGCCAGCCTGGTCTACAGAGTGAGTTCCAGGACAGCCAGGGCTACACAGAGAAACCCTGTCTCAAAAAAAAAAAATAAAAATAAAAATAAAAAAAAATAAAAATAAAAATAAAAAAAAGAATATACAAACCATCACAGTTGGGGTTTTGTTTGTTTGATTTTTGGTGCTGGGCATCTGAATTCAAGTCCTCATATTTGCACAGTACATACTCTACCCACATCCTTTCAACCCTGCTTCTGACTTTTAATATCACACTTTACTACATAAATAGGTACAATTACCATATGTCTATGAAAAATATAGTCTGCTAATTGCAGGATATTGGGTATAGGAGGATTGCCTCAAGTTCAAGGCTAGCCTGAGCTATATAATGAGTTCTAGGTCAACATGTCCTATGGATTGAGACCACTGTCAGAACAAATCAAAGTTGAGTTGTAAAAGGGGGCTGGAGAGATGGTTCAGCAGATTCGAATTTACTGCTCTAAGAGCTGTGGTTAGTTCCCAGTACATATATGGTGGCTCACAACCATCTGGAACCCCAGTTCCAGGGAACCAATACATTCTTGCAACCCCTCAGGCTTCTGCATGTATGTGGTACATAAGCACACACTCAAGCACACCCACATACAAATAAGATAGGTGGTTTAGGGGCTGGTGAGATGGCTCAGCGGGTAAGAGCACTGACTGCTCTTCCAAAGGTCCTGAGTTCAAATCCCAGCAACCACATGGTGACTCACAACCACTCATAATGAGATCTGACGCCCTCCTCTGGTGTGTCTGAAGACAGCAACAGTGTACTTACATATAATAACAAATAAAGCTTAAAAAAAAAAAAAAAAGATAGGTGGTTTGGTTTGGTTTGGTTTGGCTGAGCTGGAATGCTTGCTCAAGGGCTAAAGAGCACTTGTTGCTCTTCCAGAGGGACCTGAGTTCAATTCCCAGAACCTACATGGTGGCTCACAACCATCTGTAACTCCAGTTCTAGGGGATCCAATGTATTTTCTGATTCCCTTGGTACCAGGGACATACAAAGTGCATGTATATACATAAAAGTAAAAGAGTAACACACGTGTAGCCTGGCATAGTGGCAAATGCCTTTAATCCCAGTACTGGGGAGGTAGAGGGAGATGGGTCTCTGTGAGTTCAAGGCCAGCCTGTTCTATATAGTGAGCTCCAGGACAGCTAGAACTATAGAGTGAGACAGTTTGTTAAGCAACCTCACCCCCTGCCACACACACACACACACACACACACACACACACACACACACCATAAACGTACACATAAAAATTTTAATTTGCGGGCTGGTGAGATGGCTCAGCGGGTAAGAGCACTGACTGCTCTTCCAAAGGTCCTGAGTTTGGATCCCAGCAACCACATGGTGGCTCACAACCACCTGTAATGAGATCTGATGCCCTCTTCTGGTGCGTTTGAAGACAGCTACAGTGTATTATTCCAGAGCAAACAGGCCTGAGTGAGCTCAATTCCCAGGAGCCACATGATGGCTCATAGCATCTGTACAGCTACAGTGTACTCATACACATAAAATAAATAAATAAATCTGAAAAAAAAAGTTTAATTTAGCCAGGCGGTGGTGGCGCACACCTTTAATCCCAAAACTTGGGAGGCAGAGGCAGGTGGATTTCTGAGTTTCAGCCTGGTCTACAAAGTGAGTTCCAGGACAGCCAGGGCTACACAGAGAAACTCTGTC
>NW_022196893.1:30169569-30171344 GCF_008632895.1 Mastomys coucha
AAAAAAAAAAAAAAAATTTAATTTGAAAAAATAATAATTTAAAACAGTATCATTCCTTGTGTCCGCTGTCCTGTTATTTTCTCTGGATTTGCTTGTTACGACATTTTGTTCATCCATCTTAATGGGATGCCTCCACCTTGTGCCCTTTGTTAATACAGGTGCTGTGAGCGAGTATACATTCATAAACATTTGTTCCCATTTCTTTCACTATGTGTTGAGGTTTTAATCTGAAGAGTCCCTGAAAGGCTCGTGTACTAAAAGGTTTGGTTTCCAGCAGATGGGCTTTGAGGAAGTGACTGGATAATTTGGGGTCAACCTGATCAATGGATTAATCTATTGTTGGATTTATAACTCGAGGATGCTGTAGGAGACGGTACAAGTTAGGAGGTGAGACCTTGTTGAAGGAAGTAGGTTGCCAGGGGTATGTCCTTGAAGGGTAAACTTTATCCTCTGGTCCCTTCTCTCTGCCTCCTGTTCTCCATGAGGCAAGCTGCGTTCTTCTACCACACTCCCAAGGCTTACCATGTTCTGCTTACCATGCATGGGACAGGGGGACAGAGCCAGGGACCACGTACTGAAAGCACGATTCTAAGTGTTTTCCTTAAGTACTTAGCTTTTATCAGTTATTCTCCACAGACATGCCAAGTGACAAGGACATAGCTCTTTGAGTAACCGCCAATAGTTGCTAGATCATAGAAGATTTCTATTTCATTTTGTAAAGGAAATGCCATATTGCTTGCTTGTGTTTGGTTAGTCGTGTGTTTGCTTGCTTGTGTGTTTGGTTGGTTGCATGGGTTTTTCTGTTGTTGCTTGAAACATTTTCATGGGTCCAAAGCTGGCCCCAGACTCTTTGGATCCTCTGAACTCTGTGTCTAGCTTGCTAGGATTGCAGGCACATGTCACTTCCACAGGCTTGATCATTGTTGGGGATCAAACCCAGGGCTTGCTGCGTGGTAGCCAAGCGCTCCACCCACCGAGCTTCATCTGCAGCTCCGTCTTGGCCTTTCTGTTGTTTCCGGGCTAAACATTGAATGCACAGTTCTATGTGCTGAGTGCATGCTCTAGCACTGAGCTATCCCTCCAGTAGGCCTTCCGGCTCTTCTGCTGAGTTATCCTCCAGTCCTGCTTCTGTCTCATTTGTTTGTTTGTTTTTTTGGTTTTTTTTTTTTGTTTTTTTTTATTTGAGACAGAATCTCACTTAAATCAGATTGCTATGTGGATGAAGATGACCTGGAACTCCTGTGCCTTCTGCTGCCACATTATGTGCCGAGATTATAGTGTCTACCACATTCCACTTCAGCCTGCTTCCTACACTACATTACTTTTGCTGACATATTAAGCTCTAACTTCAGTTACTATTAATTTTCATTGTTGATATTGATTTGTTTTTTGTTTTTTGTTTTTGTTTGTTTGTTTGTTTTGAGATGGTCTCACCATGTAACTCTGGGTGGCCTATAAGTGTTGTGTAGACTACACTGATCTTGAACTCACAGAGATCTACCTGCCTCTGCCACACATTTGCTGGGATTAAATATGTGTCCCTCCATTTGCAACTTAGAAACAGACAAAAAACAAAACCTGTTTGCTTGTTATTAACTAAAATGGTTCTTCCCAGGCATGATAGCACATGCCTTTAATCCCTGCATTCAGGACACAGAGCCAGGTGGATCTCTGTGAATTTAAAACCAGTGTTGTCTACACAGCAAGCTCCAGCCTGCATAATAGGACCCTGTCTTAAAACTGCAACAACCACAAAGCAAAAGACAAAAAAAAAA
>NW_022196893.1:30171354-30175200 GCF_008632895.1 Mastomys coucha
TTGTTTGGCTTTTCTTTGTTTTTATTTTTCATTTTTGTTTTGTCGAGATACTGTTTCTCTGTGTAACAACGACCAAGGCTGTCCTAGAACCTACAGAATTTGGCCTGTCTCTGTGTCCCTTGTGCCGTGCCGGGACTAATGGATCTGGCCTGCCTCTGCATCCCTTGTGCTGGTACTAAAGGCATGAGCCACCACACCTGGCACAGCTGGAATTTATTAAAAGGAGATTTGTTTTGTTTTGTTTTTGTTTTTTGTTTTTTTTTGGTTTTTCGAGACAGGGTTTTTCTGTGTAGCCCTGGCTGTCCTGGAACTCACTCTGTAGACCAGGCTGGCCTCAAACTCAGAAATCTGGCTGCCTCTGCCTCCCAAATTCTGGGATTAAAGGCATGCACCACTGCCAGGCTTAAAAGAAGATTTTAAGTACAGGGTCTAAGAGAGTAAAAGAAAGGCGCATCCAAGAGTGTTTGTGGCACTTAACTGTCCTTTACCAATGTCACCCTTGTATATAATACATTCTAATTACCTTAATCCTCTTACATCTCCCTCCCAGCCCTGCCAATCCCTGCTCCTCTCTACAAATCCCTTTCCTACATTCATTTGGTAAACCTGTTTTTGTTGCACTTCATGTTTTGTTTTGGTTTTACTTTCCTTTATTGAGACTGGGTTTCTTCTCTACATAGCCCCCTCTGTCCTGAATTCACTAGGTAGACCAGGCTGTGCTTGAACTCATAGACTTCCACCTGCCTCTGTCTCTGCCTCCCAAGTGCAGAGATTAAAAGCTTGTGCCAGCAGTACAGCCTCATTTCACTTTGTTTTCTTTCCTGTGCGAGTATGTGTGGGGAGGGGTCGGGGGTCAGAGGACAACAGTCAGGACTCAGGTCTTTCCTTCCACCATGTGGATCCTGAGGTGGTTAGCTGTGGTGACAAACACCTTTACTTGCTGAGCCATTTCTATGGCCCTCGAACTCATGTCTCTCTCTTCTGTTCTGTGACAACTGACTTTAATCAAGGCCATTCTATAACTGTGGGTTCAGATCTAACCTTTGGGCCAGCCTTGGTGGCACAAGACTTTAATCCCAGTTACTCAAGAGGCAGAGAGATTTCCGAGGGCAGCCTGGTCTGCATGGTGAGACTCCAGATAGTCAGGGCTACAAAGTGAGATTGTCTTAAAAAACAAGAACAAGGGCTGGAGAGATGGCTCAGTGGTTAAGAGCACTGACTGCTCTTCCAGAGGTCCTGAGTTCAAATCCCAGCAACCATATGGTGGCTCACAACCATCTGTAATGGGACCTGATGCCCTCTTCTGGTGTGTCTGAAGACAGCCACAGTGTATTCATATAAATAAAATAAATAAAATTAAAAAAAAAAAAAACCAGTGTATTCATATGCATTTAAAAAAAGAAAAAAAGCCCAGCTATTTGCTGCAGCTTCAGGACTCACCAGAGAATACACAACTGGGCATTTGAGTAACTACATTTACCATGACAACCCCTTAACTGGCAGTGTCAAATAAAAAGAGCAGTTGATACAAAAAATATAATTTGTTTCCACTAAGTAGCGTCTCAGAGCAGAAAGGAATGTAATAATGTTACAGACAGCAGGCTCTCCTGCCCAGTTGGACTGACCTCGGGGCTCAGTTTCTAAAGAAATGCTCAGTCTAAAACTATTTCTAATCGGCGTGACAGCTCAGCCAATGAAGACGTCAGCAACCTGATCCATCCCTGGAGCCACACACTGGAAGGAGGGAACTCTGCCTTCCACATGCTGTTCCGACCTGTGCTTCACAGCCCGGAGCACACAAAATGCATAAAAGTCATTTGTAAACCTGACTGGGAGTGGAGCTGCTGCTACTGCCTGCAGTATTCCATGTTACTTTCCTTTGAATTTATTGTATTACAAAAGGGATATCCTTAGAGAGTTATTCAGATTTAATTAACACATTAGATTGACTAAATTCATTAGGTTTTCAACTTGATATTCGCTAAAGATAGGTTTGGGAAAAAAGATTAAAGATCTAGGTCAAGTGTTGGGGGCACTTGCTTGGAGAACAGGCATCTTTTGGGAAATATGGTCAGCAGAAGCAGAAGCATGTGGGGACTACATACTTCCCAAGGCAGCTGTCCAGGGAACATGAAAAGCAGCTGAGAGAACCCCAGGACACATTTGCAAGTCACCATTTTTTCTGTTAGAGGTATACTATCAGCAGTTAACAGAAAGATCCTGACCATAAATTAGCAACTTTCAACACATCAAGTTCAAGGACAGCCCAATGCTACCCAGAGCGGCCTGTTAGGAAAAACCACCCACCCAACCAACCAACCAAAAACCCTGCCATTTCAAGTAACTTTAATGAAGTGAAAATGTAAATACTAAAACTAATTTTTTTGTTTGTTTTAGTCTCTGATGGCATTTTCTTTCCATTTTTGTTTGTTTGCTGTTTGAGATAAAAGTTTCTCTATATAATGACTCTAGCCTGTCTTGGAACTTGCTCTGTAGACCAGGGTGCCCTTGACCTCACTGAGATCCGCCAGTGTGATGCGTTTTCATTTTTGTGTGCAATACTTCCTCCTTCTGAGTCGCTCCTCTCACTGTCCTGTGCTCCCCATTAGCTATTTCCTTCTTTCCCTTCTGTGGTAATACCTACATATATATTTTGCATCTTATGTTTAATACAGGAAGATAACTTAAAAGTAACTGTAGCACCTGCATAAGCTAGCAGCAACAGTTCTGTTGTTTGTATCTAAAGGCCTGTCTTACTTGTAACCCTGGACCTTGCTTGCTACTTAGGGCAGGCTGCCTCAAACTCAGAGATCTTCCTCTGCCTCCTGAGTACCTGGATTAAAGGCATACACCCGTATGCCTACCATTTACGTATGTATATGTATATACTCTATTTTGCAACTATTTTTTTAATGAAATAGTCTCACAAGGGCCACGCTGGTTTGCAGTTTGTCATACAGTATATGACCATTTAATCCTCCTACCTCTGCTTCCCAACTGTTGATAGTACAGGCCTGTACCATAAAATCTTTTTTTTTTTGTACATTGTTCTATTTTTTTTTTTTTAATTTATATGAGTACACTGCAGCTGAATTCAGACACACACTAGAAGAGTGCACCATATCTCATGACAGATGGTTGTGAGCCACCATGTGGTTGCTGGGAATTGAGCTCAGGACCTCTGAAGAGCAGTCAGTGCTCATAGCTGCTGAGCCATCCCTCCAGCCTGGTGTGCAGTCACATGGGAATAGAAGGTGCCTCCATTCCGTTGGCCTGTAATTAAGTCTTTGGGAGCATTTTTTTGATTAATGATTAGTGTGGGAAGGCTGAGTCCACAATGGATGTCGCCACCCTTGAGCAGGTGGTCCGGGGTCAGATAAACCATAAACAGAGCACTGCTTGGTGCAAGCCAGGAGGTACCACTCCTCCATTGCCCCTTTCTCTCCTGCCTCAGCTCCCCTGATGGACAGTACAATAGAATAAACCCTTCCCTCCCCGGGTCTCTTTTGGTCCTGGTGTTGATTTCAGCCAAAGTATGAAAGGCAGGACACACCCAAATACAGAACACAAGACAACTTTTAAGACAGGGAGTATTTTATTTAAAACCCATCAGTGAAGTGGACGGCTTGGGTCTCTGACAAATCATTCATATTTAAAGCATAAGTCAGTAACTGTATGAAAGCCCACATTGCCACATACAAAGGAACTGACCAGACCACAACTTTCTATGTTGGAACAGAATAAACATCCCTGTGGAAGCAGCACCTTGTGACAGTTAATTTAGTATTCCTCTCCTTCTTCCTCACCCTCGCCTTCCACCGAATCCACACCGACCTCCTCATAATC
>NW_022196893.1:30176381-30181692 GCF_008632895.1 Mastomys coucha
TGGATGCCATGTTCCAGGCAGTAGAGCTCCCAGCAGGCATTGCCGATCTGGACACCAGCCTGGCCAACATGGATGGAGATGCACTCACGCTGTGGAAAGGGGGAGAAAAATTATAAAATTAAGCTGTTATAATACTAAGCTGTATTTCTATCTTAGATTTTAATAGATTCCTAAAGTGTTTCTAAAAATACAAATACTGTTGAAATTGATTTGGAGTCACATGCCTAATAATAGGAACAATGAGGAGTACCCAGCACAAATACCCAAAGTGGGTGTGGCCTAAATGTTACCCTAATACTGCTTAAGACATGGTGCAAACCCATTGTTCCCACAGGCTTGCTTGAATAGAACAGTTTTCATACTTGAAAAATATTCAAAGTGTAGATGCTGTAAAATGAAATAATTATCTGTAATTACATTAATTGAATCTCTTCCTGATAAGTAAGGATGAAGGTTTCATCCTATAGGACCTAGTATTTCAACATGGCCATCTGCAGTGCGTCTGAGGCCAGGAGCCACACCCTTCTGCAGACCCCATCAATACTCTGGCTAGGCTACGTGCTTGATAGAGTCTCACAAAGCTTAAGGTTTCATTCTATAGGACCTGGTATTTCAACCTAGACATCCGTGCTGCGGCTGAGGCCAGGAGCCACACCCTCCTCCTGCGGACCCCATCAGAACTCTGGCGAGACTACAAGCTAGACTGAGTCTGACTTCTGCATCGCCTCCTTCTCTGTGCCTAGTGCTAGCCTGTGCTCTGTTACATTATTTAACAGAGAAAGCTCTATTTCCAGCAGCTGTCTATGTGATCTCTTTGTGCCGCTGTCAGGGTCCCTTCTAACCCATCTGGGGCCATTTGCCTGAATTAATGAATTAGTGCACATATATTAGAACAAAAGACGGTTGGGTGTAGAGTATAATTCCTTTCTTTGCAGTAGATCCGTTGTTTTTTGAAGGTTTTCCACTGTATGGAACGCAAACATTCTTAAAGCAGGCTAAGTTAGAAACAAAGAACACAGAAGCAGTGCCAACAATAAAGAAAAAAAATTGAAAAGATAACTAACATTTAAAAGTAGAAAATAATATTTTTATCCGATGAATCTCTACATACCACTAATATACCACTATGATTTTATTCTATAGAGACACACTTCTGTTGTGGTGGGGCAACTTTCATTGTCTGCGGGGGTGGGGGCGGGGAAGGGCGTCTCCCTGGGTTCTGACCACCAGGGTACTCTGAGCTTCACAAAGTGGGCTTTGTCATTACCCAACCATCCAGCTCTCCTCCCCCCTCAGCGAGACCTCCCCGTTAAGTAAATCGTATTTTTGACAGTCCTGCAAACGAAACATCCCGTAAGACTGCAGTTCCACAATGTGATTGTTTTATTTTTTTAAATAAAAATTTAAAAGCCGCTCAGGAGAGAGGCTTAGTGAGAGCGAACCCCTCCCAAAATGCCACGGAAGCAAGAGACAAACAACCCCGCCCCTGCGCCTCCCTGACAGCGGCTGCCATGGATCCGACACAAACTAACCATTTTCCTGGAGAGGTAGGGCGGTGTTTCTGGAGTGCCGGCTCTGCCGCCGCCCTGCCCTCCCGCTGCAGAGGACCCTGCGACACCCCCACCCATCCCGATGGTCCCCCATGGTCCCCTGCAGTCCCCGGCTCTGCCAGCGATCGCTCGCCGGCTCCGCCTTTGTTCTTCCCTGTCTGGGCGTTTCCGTGTCCCGCACTGCGGCGGCGGGGCTCACGGGCTAAGTAAGCATGGAGACCACCCTTCCCCGCAGAGGTGACCAAAACCTTGGGCGTCTCCTTGCAGATCTGGGGCGACTGACACCCACCCTCTATCTACCGAGAGCCAGGGAAAGCTTGCTCACCATGGTTGCTGCTTCGCGGTTGCCGGGCGGATGGCGGAGGCGAGAGGAGGTGTTGCTTCTTACAGCGCGACTCTTAGGCGGTCGATGTAAGAGAACCTGCGGCACTGGGGCGGATGCGGCTCCTTATATACAGCCCGGTCACCATGGGGATGGGCCGGGGCCTTTTCCTGTTGGTCCAGACCCCTCTGTCTGCCCAGAGAAGCCGCGACTGGAGAGTGGTGATTGGTGCAAGCGACATGGTATGAGGTAATCTCTCCCCCACCCCTTCCCCCTAGCATCCGTAGACTTTGCATCCTTCAGACAAAGGCCGGGCAAAGGCAACTAGCCGATCATCCATTATGGGGTGGAGTTGGGAAGGGTTGGGAAGGGAAGAAAGAAGACTGGGGTTGGATGATTATATGTAGTTTAAACCTTAAACCAGTTAAAATCATCTAAGGTTTTTCCTAACACTTAATCACGGAATTTATGTTTACATCCTTTATTGAAAGTTCCAGCTTTTCATTTTATAGTACACTAAGTTTAATTACGTTTCGTCAGGATTCAACATCTCTTTTGGCTTTAAAAAGTAGCAGAAGATGTGGGAATGATGGTCAAAAAGGCGTGGCTAAATGTTTAGTTTTACAGTTATTGTATTATTATGGCTGTTATTTTTATTATTATTTGAGCAAAATTCAGTACAGAATAGACCACGCTTGTGACCTCAACAGCACCTGGGAGTCAGAGGCAGGAAGACTGGCAGCTCAAGGTCATCATAACTGGCCTTAGTGGTTTATGCCTGTGAATCCCAGCATTGGGAAGCTGAGGATTGCAGCTAATTTGTGCCCAGCCTGGAGATATATATATATACACACATATACATATAGTGATATCCTGTCTCAAAAACCAAAAAAAAAAAAAGGAAGAAAGAAAGAAAGAAAAGAAAAAAATAATATACAAAGTTGTACTTAATAATTTACTAGAGAGCTCTCTTTCTTTAGTGGTAATTTTCTTGTATCGCCCCTGTGCCCTGCCCCGGACACCAGAGCCTGTGTGATTTTGTCCCTAGCAATCAGCCATTCTTTCTAATACAGAATTCAGAAACTGTAAGGAGAAAGAATTGAGTTTAAAAACTAGTTCTTTGTGTGGGTTGTATTTCTCCAGTGCTGGCTCTCTCTCTTTCTCTCTCTCTCTCTTTGAGAGGGTGGGGTGATATCAAGTAAAAAATAACCGAGATGCCAAATTTAAAAAAGGAGCATTTTATAATATAAAAGGAAACCATTTTGTGATGTCGTTTTCATCCCCAGATAACTGTGCAAGGCCAGCCAGCCCTGCTGCAGTTTTATGTAGTTCCTTGAATTCCGTAAATAGCCCCTTCTGCAGCTGGGCTTCTGACTGTGGGAACTGTCGCTGCTCCCCACAGGGCTACTCAGCCAGAGACCATGGTTGTTGCTCAATTCCCCCTTGGGACAAAAATGCCTTGCTTTCACCCCTAGGAAGTAGATTACAGTGGCACTCTTTTGCTATGTAGAAAGGCTCCCTTGTCAGCAAGGAAGATCTATAGTGTGAGTCTCCAAGCTGCAGAGCACTGGTAAATTACAGGATGAAATTTTAGAGGAAAAGATATTTGTTTGGGCACCGAGCTGAAAATGTGGATTTTGACAGATGGCTTCCATTTCAGTAGCAGAGTCTTGGTCGTCCACAGCTCTGTTTGTGAGCCCTGTGGAGTCCATTCATTCTGGCTGGGCTCCTGCTAGTGTGGGAGGGAGAGCCTTGGGAATGTAGCAGCTGCAGGTTGGGAACTAACAATGGTGGCCATGAGTTGTTCTAGCCTGCTATCCATAGCTCTGCCTTTCTTGTTTAAATTTATCGTAAAAGTCTTTTCTAAGGAAAAAAAAAACCAATATAACCCACATACAAACAAATCATTTGTTTATGTCTTGTATATTTCCTAGGAAAAACAGCCCCCGATCTTCATTACTTTATAACGGAGGAACAGAGCAGCCTTGACTGCTTCTAACATGTAAGTACACCAGTAAGAACAAGAACTCAGCAATGGCAGCGCTCTCTCAGAGAAGGCCACACCCATGTGCTCTCATAGTGTTCTGAGCACTTCTCTCTTAATATGTATGTTTAAAATCCGTAGTAATGAATAAACCCCAACTCTGCTTCATTAAAAAAATTAAATGGCACAGAGAATATAAAGACTTAATAGCTTATTGAAAACATCGTCACAATTAAAAACTATTTCATTTGTGCGTGGATTTTGCAGGTGTGCTTGTGTGTTTGAGGGTGTGTGTGTGTGTGTGTGTGTGTGTGTGTGTGTCTTTGGAGGCCAGAGGACAACTACAGGGGCAGATTCTCTTCTTTCACTGTGGAGTCCCAGAGACAAAATTCACATCCTCAGCCGCGGTGGACAATGCCTTTACCAGATAAGTCTTCTCTCCTTCCCTCAAATAATGATAATAATGGTATATGATAATAATGATAATAATAATAATAATAATAATAATAATAATAGGCATATTTTTTTGGATTTTTGAGATCTATTTCTTGACAATACAAAAAAGAATGAGAGATGTCTTCTCTTCTTTATGTGTTTTACGGGGATTAAATGGAAGATTCTTTGTCATGTTCCTCAGAGCCATTTTCTTCCTTATACAAATGAGAGGCTTTTTTTCTCACCCTTTGAGCATAAATAACCTAAGATCTAGGTCAGAAACAGACTGTTCACTGAAATCCTACATGTATGAACGGAGACCAGTGTGGGAGGCTAGTCGCTACATGTATGAACAGAGACCAGTGTGGGAGGCTAGTCGCTACATGTATGAACGGAGACCAGTGTGGGAGGCTAGTCGCTACATGTATGAGCGGAGACCAGTGTGGGAGGCTAGTCGCTCCGTTTTGTTCCTGACCTGATTTAATAGAATACAAACTATGGAAAAATAGATATTTTGGTTTACATGTTACTAGTTCTTAGTTTTAATGTTAACCTCTTTACTTACATCAACAAGCAGGTATACATTAGTGCATGCTGCTAGCAGGTCCATTCTGTACAGGTAGATATTAGTACAAAATCGTAATTAATGCCTGTGTAGTCTAATCATCTATTTGGAGGTTCAGACCTTGCCTATGCTTTATCATCTTATTCCTTCTTTCAAGCCTTGTGCATGCCAGGTGAGTGCTTTACCACCAGGCTACATCCCAGCCCTGCATGATGGCTCTTCTTAACTCCAGATCATCTTAGAGATCTCAAATATGCAGCTGTGAAAGGCTCTGTGGCTCACTAATGGCTCAGTAGACCTGGAAGGCTCTGTGGCTCACTAATAATGGCTCAGTGGACCTGGAAGGCTCTGTGGCTCACTGATGGCTCAGTAGACCTGGAAGGCTCTGTGGCTCACTGATGGCTCAGTGGACCTGGAAGGCTCTGTGGCTCACTAATAATGGCTCAGTGGACCTG
>NW_022196893.1:30182477-30190198 GCF_008632895.1 Mastomys coucha
GACCTGGAAGGCTCTGTGGCTCACTAATAATGGCTCAGTGGACCTGGAAGGCTCTGTGGCTCACTAATGGCTCAGTAGACGTGGCTTCCGAAGTCAGAAACAACCTCTATAGACTTCTCTCTCATCTGTTTTGGGCCTCAAGCAGTCATCATGTCAAGACTACCTCATAAATCTTTTTTTTGTTTGTTTGTCATGTTGAAAAATGGTTCATAGCCGGGCGGTGGTGGCGCACGCCTTTAATTCCAGCACTTGGGAGGCAGAGGCAGGAGGATTTCTGAGTTCGAGGCCAGCCTGGTCTACAGAGTCAGTTCCAGGACAGCTAGGGCTGCACAGAGAAACCCTGTCTTGAAAAACCAAAAAGAAAAAAAGAAAAAGAAAAATGGTTCATGCAGCCTGGAGTAGCTCAAATTTGGTTCAGTATGTAGCTAAGGCTGGCCTTGAACTCCTGATCTTCCAGCCTTCATGTCCCAAGTGCTGAGATTATAGGTATGTGCTGTCACAAGTAGCACTCAAATCTCATTTTTATTTATTTATTTATTTATTTATCTATTTTTTTTTCGAGACAGGGTTTCTCTGTGTAGCCCTGGCTGTCCTGGAACTCACTCTGTAGACCAGGCTGGCCTCAAACTCAGACATCTGCCTGTCTCTGCCTCCCAAGTGCTGGGCAAATCTCATTTTTAAAAAACTGGTTGTTGTTTTGAGACAGGGTTTCTCTGTGTAGCATTGGCTGTCCTGGAACTCACTCTGTAGACCAGGCTGGGCTCGAACTCACAGAGTTCCACCTGCCTCCGCCTTCAAAGTGCTAGGACTAAAGTCATGTGCCAGAAGCAAAGTCACAGGGCTTCACTAGTCTTTTGAAACTTCAAATCCCACCCCCAATGATACGCCTCCTCCAATAAGGACAAACCTCCTAATCCTTTCCAAACCAAGTGTTCAAACGTGAGCTTTATGAGGGGTGTTCTTATTCAAATCACCAGTGTGTGTGTGTGCGTGTGTGTGTGTACGTGTACGTGTGTGTGCGTGTATGTGCGTATGTGTGTGTACGGGTATATATGTGTGCATATGTGTGTGCATATGTGTGTATGTGTGTGTGTGTCTGTGTACGTGTGTACATATATATATGTTTGTGTGTGTATATATGTGTATGTGTGTATGTGTGTGTACGTGTATATATGTGTGTGTGCGTATATGTGTGTATGTGTGTGTATATGTCTGAGTGTTTGTTTATGTGTGTGCGTATATGTGTGTGTATGTGTGTGCGTATATGTGTGTGTATGTATGTGTGTGTACGTGTGTGTGCGCGCGCGCGTGTGTGTGTGTGTGTATGTGTGCATATGTGTGTGTGCGTATATGTGTGTGTACGTGTGTGTGCGTGTGTGTGTATGTGTGTACATGTGTGCGTGTATATGTGTGTATGTGTGTATGTGTATGTGTGTGTACATGTGTGTGCATATATGTGTGTATGTGTGTGTATATGCCTGTGTTTGTATATGTGTGTGCGTATATGTGTGTGTATGTATGTGTGTGTATGTGTGTGTATGTGTGCATATGTGTCTGTGTATGTGTGTGCATATGTGTGTGTGTGTATGTGTGTGTGTGTGCATATGTGTCTGTGTATGTGTGTGCATATGTGTGTGTGTGTGTATGTGTGTGTGTGTGTGTGCATATGTGTCTGTGTATGTGTGTGCATATGTGTGTGTGTGTGTGTATGTGTGTGTGTGTGTGTGTGTGTGTGTGTGTGTGTTTGGTAATCTCATACATGAATACCCTCCACCCTCTAGTCCCTCTCAGACTACCACTTCCCTCTCACAAGTTCATGACTTTCTCTTCTTCCTTGTAGTTCCTAAAGCCATCCAACTGAATCCCTACAGGACAGCCACAGCACTTTTAGAGTAATAGCACATCTGTATTGCAGATCATGTCATTCTACTGTTTAAAGTAGATCTGTGATCGTGTAAGGCGACAGTCCCAAATCTTTACTCACCTGTTTGAATTTCACACCAGAAGAAGCACATATCATATGTGACAGTTCTGGGCTGGGGAGACGGCTGGGCTGGCTCAGTGGGTAAGAAGAGCACCAGCCACTCTTCCAGAAGCTTTCAGTTCCCAGCACGCCCATGGTGGCACACACTATCTGTAACTCCAGTGCAGGGGACTTGATTCCCTCTCCTGGTCCCCTTGGCTACCAGGCACATATATGGCACATAAACATACATGCAGGCAAAACACAGATATGTGATTTTTTTTTTTAAATCTGGGAGTTGGGCTGGGAATGTAGCTCAGTTGGTAAAGTGCTTGACTAGAATGCACAAAGCCCCAGAACTTCATAGAACCGGGCACAGTGGCTCCTGCCTGTAACCCTGGCACTCGAGAGATGGAAGCCAAAAATCAGAAGCTCAGGAAGCTAACGTGGGCTGCGAGAGAACCCGTCTCCATAACAACAACAATGACAACAACTGGAGGACAGTACTGCATCAGTACCTCTGGGCTCCTCGTCCTTTGTGAAATGACCCTATTTGTCCATGTCACCCTGCCTTCATAGCAGGATCTTTGAGTGTAAATATAGGTACATTCCAAGCCAGATAACCTAACTTCTCTAACAGAACAACCCAAAACCCTAAAGTTATTTTTTTTTCTGTTTATTGAAAATAGATTTTTTTCTCACATAATGTATCCTGACTATGGTTTCCCCTGCCTCTACTCCCCCAGTTCTTATCTCTCCTCTGTCCTGAATTCATACTCCCTTTCCATCTCTCATTAGAAAATAAACATATTTCTAAGACATAATAGTAAATTATAATAAATTATAATAAGATAAAACAGGGCTGGAGAGATGGCTCATCAGTTAAGAGCACCGACTGCTCTTCTGAAGGTCCTGAGTTCAAATCCCAGCAACCACATGGTGGCTCACAACCACCAGCAAGGAGATCTGACTCCCTCTTCTGGAGTGTCTGAAGACAGCTACCAGTGTACTTACTTGTAATAAATAAATAAATCTTTGAAAAAAAAAGTAAGATAAAACAAAAACTAACACATCAGAATTGGGCAAAACAACCAAGCAGAAGGGGAAAAAGGCCCTAGAGAGGGCCCAAGAATCAGAGACCCACCCATTCTCATACTCAGGAATCCCAGGAAAACAAACACTAAACTGGAAGCCATAATATATATGCAGAAGACCTGGTGCTGGCTAGTGCGGGCACTGTGCTCGCTGCTCCGCCTCCGTGAGTTCATAGGTGGTTGGCCGTGTTTGTTTAGAGGGCCTTGTTTTTCTGGTGTCCTCCATTCCCCTCTGGCTCTTACAGGATTTCTGTGAACTCTTCCACCGGGTTCTGTGAGCCCTGAGGGGAGGAGTCTGATCGAGACGTCTTGTGAAGAGCTGGGTGCTCCAGGGTCCCTCTCTGCACACTGTCTAGCGGGGTTTGGGTTTCCATCCGCAGCAACAGGAAGCTTCTCCGAAGACGGCCGCACAAGGTGCTGATCTACAAGTACAGCAGAAAGTCCTTAGAAGGCGTTTATTACTGTGGTTTTTGTTCTGTTTTGTTTTAAGACTAGGGTATTTGGATTTACCCTAGGTTCTTTGACTATCTCGTCTTGGGTTCTTGGTCACCTTGCTACAGGGTTCCATCTCGTGGAGTAGACCTTAAGTCAAACGAGATATCGATTGGTTACTCCCATGAGCTTTGTGCAACCGATGACCTAGCCCATCTTGTAGACAGGACAGCTTTGTATATCAAAGGGCTTGTGGCTCGGTTGGTGTTTATGTTTCTCGTTCGGTCAGGTGCGGAGTACCTCCTAGAACACAGGGGAGGTGGCTCTATGTAGGCACCAGCTCTACTTCTCCATGTTTGGTGAGTTGTGTGGGTGTTGGGCTCACCGTGGAGCCTGGCCATCAATCGTGGAGAACAATCTATAGTTTCAGCAAAAGCCTTGGTTTTTTGGGGATTCCCATGAGACCCCTTAGACCAAACAACTCAATAAGATGTAACCCAATCCTGGTACATAGAAATTCATTTTGTGATGAAAGATGTTGAGTTGGGGACCTCTGTCTCCCTCTATTATTTGGTGATTTATTTATTTATTTATTTTTGGTTTTTCGAGACAGGGTTTCTCTGTATAGCCCTGGCTGTCCTGGAACTCACTCTGTACACCAGGCTGGCCTCGAACTCAGAAATCTGCCTGCCTCTGTCTCCCTAGTACTGGGATTAAAGACATGTGCCACCACTGCCCACTTCCCACTCTCTTCTTGATCTTTCTGTTCCAGCCCTCCCCCATCTATCCATAACTCTGTATTCTATTTCCCTTTCCCAGTGAAGTCTGTCTGTATGTATGTACCCTCTGCTTCCTTGTGCTATACCTAACATCTTTGGTTCTATGGATTGTAATTTGTTATTATGGACTTAAAAGCTAAATATCTACATATAAACGAGTACATACCATATTTATCTTTCTGGGTCTGAGATAAACCTCATTCAGGATGATATTTTTCCCTGGTTTCATCTATTTACCTTTGAATTTCATGGTTTCATTCTTGTTAACAGCTGAGGGATAGTCCAATGTGTAAATATCCCACATTTTCTTTATCCGTCCTTCTGTTGAGGGACATCTAGGTTGTTTCCAGTTTCTGGCTATTATGAGTAGAGCAACAGTGAACAAGTGTCTCTGTGACAGGAGGAAGGGTCCTTTAGGCATATGCCTGAGTGGTATAGCTAGATCATGAGGTAGGTGAATTCTCATCTTCCTGAGGAAATGCTGTATTGATTACCATACCATCTGTTTAAGTTTGTAGCTGCACCATCAATGGATGGGTGCTTCGGTTACTCCATGTACTACTTCAAGGGATGGGTGCTCCCCTTACTCCACATCCTCCTGCAAGGGACGGGTGCTCCCCTTAGTCCATGTCCTCCTTAGCATGAGCTGTCACTTGTGTTATTGATCTTGGCCATTCTGACTGGTGTCAGATGGAATCTCAAAGTAGCTTTGACTTTCATTTCCTTGATGGCTAAGATGTTGGACATTTCTTTCTTTCTATTTTATTTATTTATTCATTCATTCACTTTGCATCCAGATCACAGACCCCCTTCCTCTTCCTTTCCCAGTCCGACCTTTATAAATTCCTCCCCTACTACTTCCTCCCGCTTGGGCACCACCCTGCCCTGGGACATCCAGTCATAGCATGACTAAGCACATCCTCTCCCACAGAGAACCAGCTAGGCAGTCCAGTTAAGGGAAGGAGATCCAATGGCAGGCAACAGAGTCAGAGACAGCTGCTGATTGAAATGTTAGGGGACCCACATGAAGACCAAGCTGCACATCTGCTCCAAGTGTGTAAGGAGGGGCCTAGATCCAGCTCCTGCAGGCTTTTGGATGGTTGGTCCAATCTCTGTGAGCACCTATTGGCGCAGGCAGGTTGACTCTGTAAATCTTGTAGTGTCATTGACCCTTCGGCTTGTTCAATTCTATCTCCCACTCTTCCACAAGACTCCCCAGTACCACCTGATGTTGGGCTGTGGTTCTCTGCATCTGTCTGCATCCACTGCTGGATGAGGCCTCTCAGGAGACGGCTATGCTAGGTTTGTTGGATGTTTCTTCAAGAGTTTCTCAGCCATTTGAGTTTCCTCTATGGAGAATTCTCTGTGTGGATCTGTACCCCATTTTCAAATTGGGTTGTTTTCTTGATAATCTAGTTTTGTTTTTGTTTGTTTGTTTGTTTTAGTTCTTTATATATTTGAGATGTTAGCTTCTATAGGATGTGTAGTTAGAAAGAACAATCTTTCCCCATCTGTAGTCTGTGGCTTTGTCTGAATGTTGGTGGTTTTTGCCATGCAAAAGCTTTTCAGTTTCATGAGGTCCTGTTTATTTTTTGTTGATCCTAGAACCTGGGCTAATGGTGTCGTGTTCAGAAAGTCTTCCCCTGTGCCAATGTGTTCAAGGCTATTCCCCTTTCTCTTCTGTCAGGTTCAGGGTATTTGGGTTAATGTTGAAGTCTTTGACCCGTTTGGAGTTGAGTTTTGTGCTGGGTGATAAGTATGCATCTACTTGCATTCTTCTACATGCAGCCATCCATCATGACTAGCAACACTTGTTGAAGCTATCTTTTTCCAGGGTGTATTTCTGGCTTCTGTATTGAAAACCAGGTATTCCTAGGTCTGTGCATTAACATCTGGGTCTTCAGTTAGATCCATTGATCATAATGTCTGACGTGGCAATACCGGCTGTTTTTATCACTGTGGCTTTGTGGTGCATCCGTCTTGGAATCAGGGGTAGTGATGCTTCCTGGGGTTCTGTTAGGATCCAGGATTGTCTCAGTTAGCCTGGATTTTTGTGTTTCCACATGAAGCCGAAAATTGTTCTTCCAATATCTGTGAAGAATTGTGTTAGAGTTTTGAGGGGGTTGCGTTGAATCTGTAGATAACCTTTAGGGAAGATGACCATTTTTGACTGTGTTAAGCCAGGAGCATGGGAGAGCTTTCCACTTTCTGAGATATTTTTTCTCAACTTCTTTCTTCGGTGTCTTAAGGTTTTTATCATATACATTTTCCACTTGCTCGGTTAGAGTCACCTCAAGAGACTTTATATTATTTGGGGCTCTAGTGACAGGTGTTGTTTCCTCATTTCTTTCCTCGTCCGTTCGTTGTTTGAACATAGGAGGGCTGCTGATTCTAGGAGGTAGTTTTGGATCCAGCTACTTTGTTGAAGTGTTTAAGTGCACAAGTTTCCTGGTGAAATTTGAAGCTGAAGTTGACTGCTGGCTTGCTGTAAGTGGTCTGTTCCTTGCTTTCTCTTGACCTTTCTGGTTCTCAGGAGAATGTAGTGGCTGTGTTGCCTGGTAGGAAGTTTTTCTGGGATCGCGATGGGTGTGGCCACTGGGGGTTCCAGATGACTGTAGGTGTTGGGAGCCTTCAGTTAGGAATGGGGCTGGCCTGGGGTTGATGAGGAGGTCCACAAAAGGAGGAGAACAGGGTGGTCCTCTAGATCTGCTTAGCATCCTGGGATTGGGGGCAGAGAGTAAGGAGAGGCCACAGCGGAAGGGCTGATGCCGAGCTGGGGATGAGACCAGAGACTGGACTTGGAGGAATGGAGAGAGAAGTGAGGACCTGGAGTTAGACTGCCTGCTTCCTGGCAGGAGCGGCCTATGGGTTCCCAGGAAGTGTCCACTGGAGCTGGGTATTGTGGGGTCCTGAGCCTCATTCTCAGGATGACTGAGCTTTTAGGGGTGAGAACCATGTCCTGGGCTGATACACTTTAGTTAACAAGAACAGTTAGCCAGAAGTGGAACTACAGAAGGCAAAAGGCTAAGCTAGTACATTAGAGACTTTCCAAGAACCATGTGTGCTGGCGGATTAGGGCTTCGTTTTAGGTCTGGCAGGTGGTGCTGAGTTACAGCCTGAAAGGTACTTCTATCACGCCCTCAGTTGTGCTAAGGTCTGGGGCCCTGTCACATTGGGAGCTGGATAAATCGATTAGTGTGGGCAATGTTAGGAGAGGAGGATCCACTGGAGAGGTGTGGGGGAGGGGAAGCTTAGCAGGTGGTCGGCTGCCAAAGGAGGGATGAGCCTGGGGGATTAGATTTGGAATTTGGAGGAAGAGTGAAGATCTATAGCTAACCTACTTGTTTCCTGAGTCAGAGTGGTCCTAACCTCTCATTTACTCAACGGAATGACATGATTATGGGACCATGGTGGAATGACATGATTATGGGACCATGGTGGAATGACATGATT
>NW_022196893.1:30193886-30200132 GCF_008632895.1 Mastomys coucha
AGTGACATGATTATGGGACCGTGGTGGAGACATGATTATGGGACCGTGGTGGAGTGACATGATTATGGACCGTGGTGGAGACACTTTGATCTTAAGGTTAGGTTTACTAGCAATGTATTGAGTAGATGGCTCTCATTTGCATAGCCTTAAAAGAATGAGTTCTAGTGTTGAAGACTTAGATCAGACTATGACTCCCCAGGCCACACAGACGGACAGACGGACAGGCAGGCACTTGTGCACACACTCACATGAGTGTACACACACACACACACACACACCAGTATGGCAGCATAGTCCTATAATCCGAACATTCAGAAACTCGAGGATGGAGCATGAGGAATTTAAGGTCATCTTCTGCCACATAAGGAGTCTGAGGCTGCTCTGGGCTAGATGAGATCCTGTCTCAGAATCAACAGAAATGACAACCATGGAATCCAAAGATTACTCTCTCCCTAGAATTCAGAACTTTATTTATTTGCCTTAATTTTAATTTTCTTGTTCGTTTTGTTTTGTTTATTTTTGTTTTCTTTTAAAGACCAGATATTGCTCAGGCTGGCTTCAAATTCCCAGCAATCCTCTTACCTCTGCCTCTCAAGTGCTGAGATTACGGATGTGCTGTGTGTGTGAGTGTGTTGGGGAAGAGAGGGAGGGTCTCCCTGTAGCTAACACTCGATGCTTAGCCTACCTAGATCAGCCTCAAAATCCTGACAGCCTTCCCCCTCAGCATCTCAGTTACTGTAATTGTAGGAGTGAGACAGAATTTTTTTTTTAGATTTATTTTATTTATGTCATCTGTATGAGTACACTGTAGCTGCACTGATGACCGTGAGCCATCATGTGTGTGGCTGCTGAGAATTGAACTCAGGACCTCTGCTGGCCCCGCTTGCTCTGGCCCTGCTTGCTCCAGCATAATTCACTGTAGCTGTCTTCAGACGCACCAGACGCATCTGACGTAATGTCAGATCTCATTACGGGTGGTTGTGAGCCACTATGTGGTTGCTAGGATCCGAACTCAGGACCTTCAGAGCAGTCAGTGCTCTTACCCGCTGAGCCATCTCGCCAGCCACCCCCCCCCCTTTTTAAAGTGTATTTATTTATTATATGTAAGTACACTGTGGCTGTCTTCAGACACTCCAGAAGTGAACATCAGGTCTTATTATGGATGGTTGTGAGCCACCATGTGGTTGCTGAGATTTGAACACAGGCCCTTCGGAAGAGCAGTCAGTGTTCTTAACTGCTGAGCCATTTCTCCAGTCCTGAGACAGAATTTTTTTTTAACATTTAAATTTTTTTTCTGTAGCCGGGCAGTGGTGGCACACGCCTTTAATTCCAGCTCCAGCACTTAGGAAGCAGAGGCAGACAGATTTCTGAGTTCGAGGCCAGCCTGGTCTACAGAGTGAGTTCCAGGACAGCCAGGACTACACAGAGAAACCCTGTCTCAAAAAAACAAACAAACAAAAAAATTTGTTTTTCTGTGGTTGGGCAGTGATGGCACACGCCTTTAATCCCAACACTTGGGAAGCAGAGGCAGGTGGATTTCTGAGTTTGAGGCCAGCTTGGTCTACAGAGTGAGTTCCAGGACCCCTGTCTTGAAAAAACCAAAATAAATAAATAAATAAACAAATAAACAAACAAATAAATAAATTCTGTGTATGAGTTTTGTATATATATAATCTTTTTGTATAAAATTGTATAAATATATACAATTGTATATAATATTATATAAAATATTGTATATAAAAATTGTATAATATATATATTGTGTATATATACATATATGTGCATATATATATATATATATATATATATATATGCACCATTCACCATGTATCCAGGTGTATGCATTGTGCCTTGGAGGTCAGAAGAGGGTGTCAGACCCCCTGGAACTGGAGTCACACAGGTAGCTGTGAGCCACCATGTGGGTGCTGGGAATTGAAGCCTTGTCTTCTACAGGATCATGTGACCCTAACTTCTGAGCCATCTCTCCAGCCCTGTGTTCAGTTTTGAGAGAGTGTTTCTGGTAGTTGAGGCTGACTTTACCCTTGATATTTAGCTAAGGATGACCTTCAGCTCCTAATCCAGCCCTACATCCATAGTCCTGGAAGTCCATGAGTGTATCTCCCCAATAACAGGAATAAATTTCTATTTCAGAAGTAAAACTTGGGGCCACTAGGAATTAGACCATGCTCCAATGAGTATGTGGAGTTTTTCTTTTCTTTTTGGGGGTTATAGTAGTCACAGGGGATGGGGAGCAAACATGGGAAAACTGGGAGGCAAGCGCTATCGATTGAGGTGCATGATGTGAGATTTACCAGTAATCAGTGAAGAAGAAGGAGGAGGCAGAAGATGAGGAGGAGGAGGAGGAAGAGGAGGAGGAAGAAGAGAAGAAAAAGAAGAAGAAGAAGAAGAAGAAGAAGAAGAAGAAGAAGAAGAAGAAGAAGAAGAAGAAGAAGAAGAAGAAGAAGAAGAAGAAGAAGACTTGTAGAATACAACAATTGCGGATATAACCCAGTGCTTGCTTACCCTGCACAGTACCCTGAGCTCCATCCCTAACACAAAATGAAACTCTCACCTCTATCTTACTACCACATCCAGCACTGGAGAGAATCTTGGAGTCAGAGGCAGTCGTGGCACAATGTCACAGGATATTTGATCACACTGTGAACCCTGAGATTGTGTTATTTACTACAAAATCCTGTTTCTAGTTGTGGTGCTGCTCATCCCTAGCATACACCTTGAATCCCTCTGGCTGAAATGCAGGCAAGACCCTAGTATTTACCTTTAATCCCAAACAGTGGAGGTAAAGTTGGTTTGTAGAAGGAACCACCAATGTTTGAAAGTGATGTCTAATTGAGTGGCAGACAAAGTGATGAATCAGAGAAAGATCTGACAGAATAGGATGTGCCCAACTCTCATGAGGAGAGGAAAGGGAAGCGACGTGAGGGGCAGTGCAGAGTAGGAGCAGGAAAGTTTTACCAGGACATTTGTACAGAGACAGGTTGCAGAGAGAGAACTGAAAGACCCCCAGAACAGGGGAGACCCTCACTCAAGCCTCGGGATGATGCGACCACTCAATAACTCACGAGAGACCGATCTTGCTACAATCATATGAGGTTTATTCGGGATAAGCCAGATCTGGGGTCAAACTCGTAGCCTGGCAGGCCAGAGGGGTTCGACCACAAACACAAGAAGTGAGGGGTGTTTAAAGGGAAAAACCACAAACTGGAGGTGGTGGTGTGAGAGGGTTATCAAGGAAATATAACATAAAACAGTAGAAAATTTCAGAGGGACCCAACCCGAGGTATTCAGTT
The DNA here is from genome assembly GCF_008632895.1 of Mastomys coucha. Lineage (NCBI taxonomy): Eukaryota > Metazoa > Chordata > Mammalia > Rodentia > Muridae > Mastomys > Mastomys coucha. The sequence goes on from NW_022196893.1 coordinate 30,197,198, forward strand.
AGGGAGAGGAACATGTTCCTTCTAGGAATGTAATCTTCATCTATCGGTTGGCAGGGTGGAGAGCCTCGTAAACCAGTAGACCTTCATTCCTAGTTCTGCCCTCATTGTGGATCAGTCAGGAGGGGCAGGTTTAGGGAACCAGAGCCCTGAGGCTCTGAGTTAGCCAAGTTCCTGAAACTGGCTACTCTACATTTTTGGGTTGTTACAGAGGTTTTCCATGCCCCCTTTTAGGTAAAGGTTATACATTATACATACATTTCTATTAAATGCCCTCATTTAAAATTCTAAGATTCTCCAGCCTTTCAGAACAAAGTAGGCACAGGTGAAGACAGAGGGAGCCAGAGAATGAGAAGGAGCCAGAAGATCAGAACATACTGCCAGTTAGCATGAGGCGAAGCAGAGCAATTCAGGAGAGGCAGAGAAAGAAGCCAGATTGAGTCAGCCATTTTGGAGAGGACTTTGAGCTGAACCAGCCAGCCAGAGTTCAGAAAGAACTAGGAAGGGGTGAGCTTATTCAGCAGTAAGTCTCAGAGGCTGAAAACATTCTAGGCCTAGATGAAATAGTATGGAGGTTAGAAGCTTCCAGGACTAGGCCTAAGTTAGCAGACTAAGGTAGTAAGTCTTAGAGACCATAATTACATCAGGCAGATAAAAGTTACAATTAATGCACACCGTTAATACCAGCACTTGGGATGCAGAGCCAGGCAGAGCAGATGCAGGTGGACTTCTGAGTTTGAGACCAGTCTGGTCTAAAAAATGAGTTCCAGGCTAGCCAGGGCTGCACAGAGAAACCCTTTCTCAGGAAAAAAAAAATCTTTTGAAGTCTCTGACTGATGTGCATTTACTTACTGAACTCGGTCTTCTAAGATGGTCACTGTTTTTATAAGCCAAACCTCTCTTCCTCCTCCTCTCCCTCCTTCTCTCCCTCTTCCTTCTCTCCTTTTTCTTCCTCCTCTCCCTCCTCCTTCTCTCCCTCTTCCTTCTCTCCCTCTTCCTTCTTTTGAAACAAGCTAGACTCAAACTTTCTCTATTGCTGACACTTTCTATATTATTTAGGATGACCTTAAACAACTTCTGACCCCCTGCCTGCACTCCTGAGCAGTGCGGATGACAGGCAGGCTTGAGCTATCATAAGTGAGTTTACGTTGTGGTGCCTGGGGAATCAAAGCCCATGGTAAGCAAGGACTCTACCCAGCCGAGCCACATCCCCAGCCAGCTGGAATCCCAGTTTTTATAAAACACAGTTTTTAATTTAGTTGCTTTTCATTGACTTAAATTATGCACACTCACATAATGTATGTTGAACCACCTTTGTCCGGCTCCCTTTGTTCGGCGAAGCAGATGGAAATGTGGTGGCAGACTGGGAAGGTTGCCATGGTGCTGAGGCTACAGGGATTTAACAGTAATCAAAAGAAGCTCCAGAGGCCCCTCCCCCATGCTCAGTACGGGTTCTCACATTTCTAGTCCTTTGTGGCTAAACTGCCTGGTCAATGATTCCCATAGAACCCCTTGTCTCTTCCCCAGTGTTGAGATTACTTAGCCTGGTTTTATAGGGAGATTAAACTCAAGTCCTCATGGCTTGTGTGGCAAGCACATTACCAAGCCCTTCCGTGCACTGTGATGAATATATTATTATATTTATTTAAATTAAACTCAACCAATCACTAGCTTCCCTCAACTATGTTTAAAGATCATCCTAATAATACTTGGAGAGTGAGCAAATGAACTTCTGAAGCTCCACCTCTTTTGTTAACTTAAGGGCCTAAGGGAGGCAGGATGTGAGTATTTGCAGCTGCAAATACTTTAAACATGGTATTAGTTTTCCAGTACAGTTACTTTTCTGTTGCTGTGGAAAAGCACCGGGACCAAAAGTAACAAAGGAACAAAGGGTTTAGTTGCAAAGGGAGAGTTCCTCAGAGCCCGGAGGCACCCCAGCAAGCAGGAGGCATAAGGCAGAGACTGAAGCATAAGCCTGAGATGTCACATCATCAACCTTAAACCTGAGCAGAGCAAAGAAAGTGGGTCAAGGCTTGAAGCCCAGGGACTTCCTCCCACAAGGTCCTACCCTTAGCGTTTTCATAACCTCCTCAAACAGTGCCAAAGCTAAAAGGCTTCATTCACTGGGGACCAGTGTTCAAACTCTGAGCTGGTCTGAGATATTCATCATTCCAACCACCACAAATATGTAAATTCAAACACTAGCCAAGCTTCCAAGCTCCTCAGTGCTGAATTGGCTGTGCTGCTTAAAGCTTTCTGTTTTCTTCACGAGACCTAATTCAATAGGTTTGTTTGTTGTTGTTGTTTTGTTTTTTTTGTTTTTTTTTTCAAGACAAGGTTTCTCTGTGTAGCCCTGGCTGTCCTGGAACTCAGTCTGTAGACCAGGCTGGCCTCGAACTCAGAAATCTGCCTGCCTCTGCCTCCCAAGTGCTGGGATTAAAGGCTTGCACCACCACTGCCCAGCGTCTTCTTTTAGTTTTAAAGAATGACTGAGCATTGGACTCAGGTCATCTGGAAGAGCAGCCAGTGACCCTAACCACTGAACCATCTCTCCAGCTCCTAAACTTGAATTAAAAACAAGTCACATTCATTAAATTAATGTGGAGGATCACATGTGTGCCACAGCATCCCTGTTAAGCTCAGAGAACAGCTTGTGGGAGCTGGTTTTCTCCTTTTGCCATGTGGCTTGGTGGCCAGCGCCTTCACCAGCTGCTCCATGCCAGCCGCTCTTCCCTCCCGTGAACTTAAGCACTGATGATGGATGCACAGAAGCAAGAAAATCAGAGAAAGCTGCAGGTTTGGTTTTTTTTTTTCTGGCTTCTATGAACGGCAAATTATTCCAGGATGTACCTGAAAAAAGATGTAGAGGTTCACCTGAGCTAAGCCCCACCTCCGCTTGTAAGATTGTCTCTGTATTTAATATATTTTATAAAGGACC